>NW_020272895.1:807423-911627 GCF_003268045.1 Sipha flava
CACACACACACACACACACACACACACACACACACACACACACACACTCACACATAAATACATATACGCACTTACATAGTGTAACCATTGATCACTATGTATACTTATTTTTATTCGAATAAATATTTTTGGCTACATTATATAAGTTTTATGCAATTATATTTTTAATTTAATAGTATAATATAAATAATATTTTTATGTAGAGTTGTTTAATTAGAACTCATTATAAAAAAAAAATACCACTAACTAAATTTTAATTTTAATTTATTAGTTAATTTTATTAAAATTAGTTGAACGATTAAGTTCCTTATCACCTAACCATTAAACTGTATTTATTTTGTTATACAGAAAATTCAGAAAAAAATCTAATAAAACCAAAATTATCTTCATTAATCTATGTTAAGTGTAAAATAAATACACTTAAACATATAATAAATATAAATGTAACAGTAAAAACAGAGGATATTGTCATTTCGAAAACAAATTGAGGCTCTTCATTTTGATTAATTAAACTTGAAATTACAAAGTTATCACTAAATTCTGGAGTGTTATAACCATATAAAATATTGCAATTAGCCTATGAAATAAGTCAAATTGATAATAAACAGCAATATTATAAAATAATATATTACCAAAATTAATTTCAGGTTCTCGATAAATTAAACAAGTATGTGATGTATAGTATAGTATAGTATGTGATATATGTGTGTAATATTTTCACTACAAAGAAAATACAGGCATATTTTGTTATTGTGTGTAATACGTGTCTATAATTTTATCATCGTTTGATTCTTATACGCTTGTATAAGTATAAGTAGCAATATTGCATATATAAAGCGCCATTGTAACAATATTTATTGTTTTGTAATAATTTGTGTACAGTAGTTTATCAACCATCAACAAATTATTTTTTCCAGTTAATCATGTATCTCTTATAATATCTCCAATATATTATTACATAATAATAGATGTTTTAAATAATTATTGCAGACATTCAGGAATACATATTATATTATTATTATTATCGTACGGTGAGGAATCCCTTGTCGAAAAGCCCTGAGAAGAGCTATTTTGGTTTTTTATTAAGGTTGTTGTTGATGCTTGAATTTAGCGAGAGATGCTGAAAGGCACACTCCGCTGACCGAAATTCCGTATACTTTAGCCGAGTCGATAACAGGTTATAGGCTCGTTACCTGGGTGCACTGCGAGGAAGCGTATACGGCACTCCACATATTATATTAATACTATCCTACAATTAATTATTTCTCACTTTGATTAGTTTTAAAAGTATATATTTATATAAAGTACATATTTTTAAATTTTTTTAAATCACGTAATATTTCTTAGTAATTTTTGTAATTATATTAATTTATTCAAATTATAGACAGTTTATCATAAATTTAAATATGTAAAATTGGAAGCAATCGCTACGTAGAGTAAACTTCCACAATTTCTGCTATTTGAGGATTGAAAATTAATCGTGTAATTTTTCTACATTCTGTCGTCAAATAATATGTATTGAAAACATATTGAAAATCTATTAAATTAAAATAAACCCATTAAAAACACATTTTATATCTAATTTATTTTGACACTTTTATAATTATGTTTTTTTTATCATCGCATAGTTCCTGAAAAGAAATCAATTTGTTGAATAATACATCAACATAGAAAAAAAAAACCCTATTTAAATATAATACTTTCCAAGAGTATACATAAATTAGTTACAATAATACTATAACAATAACAATAATATTATATATTATATAATATTATTATTGATATATTTTAGTTGTTATTGGTTTTTTATTCATTCAATACTGAAAATCTACAAGTCCGTAAGTACTATAATGGGGTTGAAAGGAATCTATATAGATATTGCAACAGAGTTAAGAGAAAATAAATCTTTCTCTGGTAAATCTTGCATCGTATTTTTAACACCAAATAAATGTTGAGCTTATTTTTAGCTCGTTTGTCTCCCAGCCCTTAAAAACGCTATGCGCTAATAGAAGAATGGTGAGCGTACACCCAAAAAACCCGGATCTCGTGTGTTTATCGTATTATTAATTGTCACTATACCTATTATTTCGATGTTCAGTGGCTAAGCATATTAATTTTATTGACAGATGTATACTATTACGAAACAACCTCATACAAACTGTGATAAGAAATTTACTATTATTTCTTTCTAAATGAACGTGTCTATGTCGATGTAAATGCTACAAAATCTATACGATATTGTTTTGCTCCATTCCATAATCTATATATTGTTTTTTCTATGTAAATGCTAACACTCAAACCAATACATTTAATACAACTGTTCTTTTTTTTCCTATAGACAAGAACCGAAACCGGACCAGAATGCTAATGCCATCGAATGATATTAGTGACTCGGCGTTCTTATTGGAAGATGAAAGTATGTCATAAATGTTTATGTTGAACCTATAAAAATATATTTCATCTACTGTGATTTTCGTATTCATCCGGCATATTCAGTGTAGGATACAGGAAGCATAAAAAGAAAAAAAAAATTGAAATAAAAAAAAAAGAAAAAAATGAATAAGAAAAAAATGATTTAACAACAGTGCGATAATGTTAAGCAAAACGTTTACCGCCTTGGGAAGGTTTCGTTCTGATTGGGTTATTGTGCGAGTGCGTCAGACTGTATACAACCAATTTAAAATGCTTACATCGGAAAGTTAACATAGATATTTTTTCGTAAAAAAAAAATAAAAAGAAAAAGAAAAATAATAAATATATAATACGAACATCATAATGTTTTTCACTTTTTTTTTTTACTCAAAAAAAATAAAAACAAGACTCATCGCTCCTGTGTGTCAAATACACTGAAAAGTCGCTGAAAGAAAACTAGAATATAATAATTTTCAATAACTAGAGTGAAGACCTTTTCTTAAAAAGGTTCAGTTAATAACGGTAATGTAATAAAATGAAAGATTTTCTTATTTTCTCTCTTCATCTTTCCTCTCTTCTACTTTGTTTTTTCCGCCCCGTGTTTCTAATTTGTGATTCGCCCGGGGTGTGTCTTTTTTCATATACATAAAAATAAGGCTGTTTACATTTTTCGCTAAAACTTTTAGCGTAAATACAATTGGCAAAGTTTTCTTTTGAAACTGGCTATTACCGTTTACAATTCGAACAGAGTTTTATTTCATACTAGTAAATTATATTATTTGAATATATTACAAATATAATTAAAAAACAAAAATTATACTGACTTATATATAACGCACTTACGCCATTTTTAAACCACGTTAGGATGTAAAACGAAAATATTCCGCTTTTGTGACGTAATTGAAAATATTATGTTTCTAAACATAATCTCAATGACTACAGTCATGCTGAATAACTTTAACACAACAATAAAACATTTTATTTAATTTAAAATCTTTTGCATATTACTCAATTTTTCTGATCGATTGCATTACAACGCACGTAATCTCTTCGATTGACGTCGACATTGATTTATGGAAATTATGTCACAAAAATATTCTAAAACCATTTTTTCGAAATCGTATGACATTAATTTATTTTTAGGTCCATTGTGTTAAACGAATAACACTATGAGCTTTGATATTCCTGTGCACATTTTCGTAGTTTTTAATTTTCATTCAAGGTTTAACATGGTTTAATGGTTAAGCAGCCTAAGAATTAATTAAAACCTTAAAGATAATTTGTTGTGTATCTGCAAAGTAAAGCTACAAAACCCTGTTTTCATTATACTAAAATTACATTTCCCACGATAACATTTCGCTTTCAACAGCTTGAACGTGTTTTCAAGCGAAAAGCAATATAACATCAACTACTCTGATATGTTGAATTCTGAGTATACTTCCTATTCCTTTGTGATAAGACAAACGTCTATTTCATTCAAGCTACCAGTTTTAGGACAATAAGTTTTTTAAGCTGAGCAGGAACGTTAGGCATCCACTGCAATCGTATTTAGTCTTGAAAAGGGAACCTAATCGGGAATTTCCCTTTACATATTAATTCGTACATGAACTGGATGTTTGAGTAATTCTCCCAACTAATCTACTGACGCTTTTTATTGCTTTCAGTTAAATATCCCAACAACCTATTGTAATTGTATCGTCGTTGCACGCATATTATAATATAGTGACCGAACGTATAAACGATAAATATATTTTCGCATATGAAATTTTATCGAATCACCACAACTCATTCTAACAATAGGTTATTTCCAATTATTTACAGTACGAATTGAAAAACAATAATGTGTACTCTTTGTAAACTTACACGAAACTGTAACGATCGTGATTCTCGCTATGTTTTTGAATCACGTTTACACCTTTTACAGCTGTAATCTCGCTATGCATATTTTACAGTCTCATCTAGCACTAATCTTTGTCGGGGTATATTAACGATTGTCACAAACTTTGATTGTTTTATCAGGTTAAAAAAAAAAAAGACCTCTATTTTTCATTGTTTATTTCGAAGTGTAAAAAAAATGACTAAAATGTTATTTTCTAGAAAAATAAAATGATTAACGCGAAAGTGTTTAGTACGTTTTACGAGTATAATTAAAATTGGTACATCGTTTGTATATCTGTATGTTTAATCAGACTTCAAAATTAAATTGTATCTTTTTTCATAAGTTTGCATAAATTCATTTACGCGGTAGTCGTTTATAAAAGTCTAAGCCACTAGACGTGAAATCGTAAAAATATTCATACTAAAAAAACACAAATGTAAACGATATTTTTCTTTTCTAGATAAAGAACTGGACAATTATGATGAAGAAATATCCGATGGTTTCGATTCAGGATCGTGGTCACAGAAATTATCGTTTTACACCGTAATACTGTGTTTAATGTTCATGTACGCGCACGGATAACTTCAATATCTGTACTTCGCCGTCTCCTTCATGGTGGAACATATTTAACTATATACAAACATATTATACAATATTATTTTGCTATGTATATCATTTTATTTGAACATTGTTTTTATCTTTTTTTTTGGTTTGGTTTTATTTTTTTAGTTCAAATTCATGTAATCATATCCATAATATACTATACACTTGAATTTAACTATTGACGTATGACTTTAGGTAATATTATATTGTATAGTGATGACTACGAATAGATAATAATTGATATAGTTTGTATACATAAACATAACATAATTTAACACGTTTTAGGATAAATTTATAGTGAAATACTTTTGGTAGTAAGATTTAAACGTATATTATATTTGCTTAGAACACATGTGTAAATTAAAAATTTAAAATGTAATAATGTAAATTAAAAATAACTTATAGTTATAATTAAATGTACTAAATATTATAATTCTATAATATGTAACGGGACCCCAATAGTATTGTTATAACCTGAAAATTTTGAATATTTTACTGAAATACTGTTGTCCATTAATGTAGATTCGTTTTAGTGGATTATTTTTTATATATTAGTCATAGGTAATATTGCCTGATAAAAATGTGTTCGGCGCGCGTATATATTATATTATGTTATATAAATACATATTATTTAATTCGTTGCAAAAAAAAAAAAAAAAGACGCGTTTGTAAAATCACGTTAAGTTAATAATAATAATAATAAAAAAAAAAAAAGACTGAACGAATGAGTGAGCACCAAGTATATTTTATATTGTACACTTGGCTCTCCATAAATAATATAATATTAAATATTTAACACGATTTTGTGTATTTTACATAAAATGTTCAACGAACATGAACTTGTACATATCATTTGATGCTATCCGTACATATTTTTTCTCGAGTCTACTGTTAATGTCATTGTGTAACAATATTTAATTTGTACTCATATTATTATTATATAATTATTGTTGTAATAGAATCCTAGAACAATGTTGTACTATTGTCTTTACGTGGAAACGTTATGTCTTGTACGCCGCGAGTTAGATGATACATTAAAGTAATCCGGAAAATTATTTTCAAAGTCTAATTTTAGTGTGTATTTTATTGGTGTTAATTAAAAAAAATATGCATATCTAATAATATATTGACGTCTTGTTTTAAGATGCCATCGGTTGTATGCATAGAATACAATTTTTTTTTCTAAATATTTTAAGTATAATTGTTGTTCACTATAAGTATAGTTAATGAAAAAAAAAAACTAAATACGTTATCGTAGAAGATAAAATGTACTAGTGTTAATTTAAATTAAATTTAAGTAAAAATAAAAAATAAAAAAGAACTAATATAAATTTTACTTGTGTATTGTACTTTTTTGTCTGAAATCAGTATTAAGTCCATTATGTTGGATATTTTAAGTTATTCATATCAACTGTCAAGTACATTTTTTCAGCCTAACATCTATATACTAGAATTAATTTTTATAATGCGCGCGAATAACTCGGTCATTCGTTGATCCAATGGAATTTTATTTTCGACGAAGTCCGTTAGTGATTACCGATGTTTCCAGTTTTGAACCATTTACCATCTTATGCCGTAACGTTTTGATGCTCAATGATACGATGGTAATAGTGAAATTTAGGAAATTTTTCTTTATGAGGATAGAAAATATTAATTTGAAGATGCCAATGAATTAATGCAGGACGAGAGTTTGTTATGACTTCGCATAGATTTGATTTACACCTTGGCCCTATTCCAGCACCTTATATCGTCATTTTAACCAATTGTATGTTTTACAACTTAACATATATACATAATCGTACGTACCTACTACATCACAAAAAATTTTAATTAAGATCATTTTTATGCGAAAACAGTAATTTTATTAAAGAGCTAACTCATAAGCTAGTCCCTAGCTCTGTGTGAATTACATATAGTATACTGAAGCTAAAGAATTGACAAATAAAAAATTTGCTTAAAAAAAAACATGTCTGATTTTCTATACCATAAATCGGTATGGAAATATAGGCAGCCAACAAAATACGGGATTCAATATCTTATACTAATCATATTAATGTTCAACAATTAAAATGACAAGCGTTACCTATATGTATGAGAATGAACAACATTTAAATACAATAAAATGTGTTATATAACACAAAGTAAATACTCTATAGCAGAGATGGCAAATCAATGTGATAAGTAAAATTTCCTTTAATTTCCGTCAAATTTCTTAACTTTTTAGTAAAATATATATTAAATTCTATTGTATAAATTATTTAATACCGATAAGGATATACTGTCTCGTATAATATATGATATTCTCCCTAAATAAAATTACATGTATAATATATATATATATATATATTCAATATTTCAATAAATTAAGTAATGGCACTTTAGTTACCAATGTGGAAATATTGTACATAATATTATTATACTTAATTAAACTATAAAACTTTAACTAACAAAAATTTGGGTTTCTTATATATATATATAACGATATATGATGTTAAATGGAAAATAACGTTGTTTATCAACAAATGTGGAAATTATGGTTATTTTCTAGTGAATAACGTTAATAGTCGTATGATATGAGAAATTTTGATTATAAAAATATTATGTCCACCGACAAATGATAAGGTGATCGCTAAACTAGGTACTAAGTGAAAAAAAACTATTAAACATGGACAATGTGATCAAATTATCAGATGGTAGACAATTGGCACTGGGGGAAGCAGCTAGTAATATTTTTGTTGGGGGCCCTCAAGGGTACCAGCGTTGCCATTGCAATTTATATATATAGAGAAAGACTAAGGTCATATCAATATAAGATTTCATAACAATGATATGATAAACTTACCACTGGTAAATTGGACAAGAATGCATTTTGTGATTCTGGCATTAATAAAAGTCCAAACAATATCCATAACAGAATGATTTTAACATTCGGTATTATTTTTATTGTATTTTTAAAATAAATATGAAAATTATTTGGTAAGTTTTAATTTTGTACATTAAAAAAATTTATAAAAACTAAAGTCAGTACGTCTGGCCCATCTATCTTTTTTTTTTTTTTTTTTTAAACGAAAGGTATTTAAACACAGATATGTCATCAATCATTGAAATTTACTCAACTCCCACCAACGCGATTCTTCCCTGTACATTTCTTATGAGACACATTTCTTATGAATCAATTCAAATTCTCATAGCTTCTCTTCTATTGAATGGATCTTGATCGTTTCACTCTCAGAACACTCAGTAGATCAAGCTCTTAAAGTAATAAAGTTATGCGTGCACAATCAACTTTACATTCAATTTTTTCAAGATTTTTCTATATTTTCCTTCACTCAAATTTCTATAACTAAAATTCTAACTAACGTAGGCTGTTGACATAAGTCTAAGAACATTCAGTGGATCATGTTCTTTCTTTTGAGCTATTAACTGCTTAAATTCGTTGAGTTTTAGGAAAGTTATGTGTGCACAATCAACTTTACTTTCAATTTTTTCCAAATACTGTATTCCCATTGGCTCTTACTCAGTGATATAACAATACTAATATTATTACTTATATTAGCTAATATTGTCTGAAAGGGAATACTGTAAAATGATTTTATATAATAATTACACCATCTCATACATAGTCTATCCTTATTCTGTGGAACATACATTTTAATAAACACTCTCTATCATTTCGATACGTCTTTCAATTTTCGATATTATACTCATTTATTGATTTGTTAAAATATGTTTATTTATTGATTTGATTGCGCCTATACTTTTTATTATATAAATAAATTATCTATTACGAATTTTCGCAATGGGTATACTAGTTATATATGAATTTCAAATATTTAATTGTAGTCATTAATGACAGATGTAACTATATTACTAGATTCTACGTACAAAATTAGATACTGCATTCATATATTTTTCCCCTACACTGTCTGATTGAACTGACACCATTATTACAGACAAAACCGTGAAAGGCCATTGTAGGAAATAAATTCAATATTTTACTATCAGATAGCTGGGCGTCCTCGTGTAACTAATCTTGATATAAACGGAGATAATTTTGCAAAATGTAGCTATTGTCAAAGTCTGATATTATATGTTATACTAATTTGACGGTATTAATAACACAAATATCTAACTGGTGTAATAGAAATATACTTCTAATGATTGCTGATGTTATTTTGTCAAGACATTATATTGTTACATAGAACAACATTCATATTTTATGGAATACTATACTTTCAACACGATTTACTGTAAATTTAATTGGTTAATTTTATACCTAGACTGAGTTTCATTTTATTGAATTCATTAAATGTTATTAAGTTCAGTAATTGAACACGATTAAGTGAAAAGTTCAAGTCATTGCAATAACTATTTTTTGAATTGTCACGAACTGGAACCAAATGTCTTATGCCATTCCAATTAATGTTTATCAATTGCACTGATGAGAAGTACCTATATGAATATGGGTGAAAAAAAATGTAAATACAATAAAATACGTGTTATATTCTATAAGAACAAAACGTGACCACAGATATTTAACAATCATCTAACAACACGTATATCGTTCGTGTAGCACCTTGTGTACAACACATTTTTTAGTGGACTCCTAGTATGGTATGTTTTCTATTATACAATCTGATGTAAAATAATTCTAGTTCGAATACTCTAGTAAGCTTGGGTAATAAATCTGAACAATCGTTTTGTGAAAAGGGGTTACACGTAGAGTGTACCCACCCTCAATGAAATTATATTTAAGCTCTTCACATCTGTGACCACAGTAGTATCGTTATAATATTATGACGTGATCAGTATATTCTAAATTATTTATAATAGTAGACATTAATAAAAGTACACTCCACTATTGTTTTAAACGACAACCTTACCATGATTTGCTTAGAATACATACACGTGTTTAGAAAATATCAAAATACATATCTACTGTGAGTCAAAGAAAATACAAACACTTAAAATGTGTAGCTTTCCAAAGTATAATATTACATAACTATTGACATCATACATCGTTGTCGAGCATTTTCCGAGTATAATATTTGATTGACGGGAAATATATTAATTTTAATTCAAGCAATGGAATTACGAAAAGGAAGGAGAAATTAAATTTAACCAAACCAATCTAATCGAAATTTTAATACTCGGTATATAGATAATTGCATGTATACATATGTATATATGCATTCGATCGTAGAAATTATCTTATATATAATAACAAAATAACAATAACAAAATACACGGAAGGTATTGAGGAAATCCACTCAGCTAGCCATCCAATGGATGGAAAATTTAGACATGCACCTGTGACCCATTTCATGCCTAATCGGAAAAAGGAAAGAGTCATACGTTAACAATTCTGTTACCAAATTTATTTTTTTTATATATTTTATTTTATTTTATTGTAATTTTTTTTTTTTATTTTTACTTTATTTTAATCTTTTAATTTGAATATTAGAGTCAACTTTAGTTCACTAGTTTTATTAGCCTTCATTCGTTGTTTATGTATGGAGGCATGTGATGGGTGAGAAATATGACCAATAATCTTTATATGATTGTACTGAGAAATTGTCATTCGGTGGAAGGTTGCTAAGGCATTCTTTTTGATCAAAAACTTGATAGGGATGAAACCGGCTGTGTGAAGAAGTAATGAGTTTTTACTATGGACGGCTGACCTAGTATTACTCTGATACCTATTGTCTGTACTGCTTCTATTTTCCTCCATATGGATGTGCTGATGAAGGGTGCCCATGCTTCACCGGTGTAAGTTAAAATGGAGATAATGTACATTTTGAAAAGCTTTAGTTTGGTTCTGGTGGGATTGGACTTTTTTTTGTTTAAAATTGAGTATAGAAGTCCACGAATTTGAGTGGCTTTTTTGACAATGTTTGATGCGTGAGTAGAAAAGCTTAATTTATGGTAAATTTTTACTCCTAGATATTTAACGCTCCTGGACCAAGGGATTTGAATTTTATTAATTTGGATATTTTTGATATTTGTAGTTTTTGTACGGCCGAACAGGATTGTAATGGTTTTAGATTCATTTATACGAAGACGCCACTTTTTGAAGTTCATAAATAAGTTCATAAATACGCAGGCCTGCATAGGTCTTCGATTCATGGACAAATGGTTAACAAACTTTCGTGTAATTTACTGTCAATATCTTTTTTTTGCTTTTTGTTATTTCCAATATCGAATATACTGATTCAGACATGTACGATGTTGAAAAAAAAACGAAATTTTCAATTCTTATTATTCCTGTGTATTAAATTTACAGAGAAATTCAAAATGAATCATTTTGAGACATACAAAATTTAGATTTTAACGTTATATTTTATATTTCTAAAAAATAAGAATCAATAAGAATATCATTATAATTTTTTTTTATATGCGGCTTTTATTATTTCATCAGAATTCCGTAATAATATACGTTCATACTTTGAAAGCTTATAATTTTAATTAATAATATTTTGGCGACACACTCCAAAGTAATACGTGACACACTAGTATGTCACGACACACCGGTTGAGAACCACGGCCGTAGATGATGTAAAACGGTATTATTCTTCTGTTGTATTTGGTTGCCTTCGTGCCGTTTTACCTTTTCATATCGTTGTTATTTGTGGCCCCGAAAAAGGCCGTTTTACTGTAAATGAGCTTCGGTACAGGATTTATCTAATCATTTACCACATATGCAAGTAATCACATTATTTATTACAGCTATTGTTGATTTTTAAAATGATAGGACAAATATGTGCGTCCATAGCACCACAGAATCTCTTACGTTGGATGCATATATACGACCATAGCAGTGAAAGGGTTAAACATCGATAGTTTTTCACCGATACATCAAACACATCCATATTTAAAAAATCGATGTTCAAAAAATTTTGCCCAACCCTATACTGTACTGTGATACTATAATATATATAAACTATTAAATGTTCGAGGAAAAAATCAACATAATTCATCGTTATTTTTTATAAAATGAAGAACATTTAATTGTGTCCAGAATAAAATATAAAATATAAAAATTGAAATATAGAAAACATTTTTTTGCACACTCCATCACCTATAATAATTTAAAGGTAATACTATTGCTATAAAAATAATATTTTAAGTGATTGTTAAAAAAAACCTATAAAATCACATATAGAAGCCATATTGGTAAAGACTTTTGAGCCTTAGATCACTCAATCAAAAATTAGGTAGTTCCCATGGTCGAACCACTCTAATTTCCAAAGCTTCACAGCCAACCAAAGTATTATTTTTAAACTTGATTTTCATCTCCAATTTATATTTTCCATAAAAAAAAAAACTTTCGGAAAATTATTACCATCTACAACACGAACGTCTATTCCTTTTGTAGTATATGTGCCCTATAAATAATGAATAATAGATAATTTACAATAATCTTCTATGATATACATAATGATAAATAAATAATTTACATATCAATAGCAGATTACATTTCTCAGAATAAATTAACATTTACCTTGATAAAAATTAGGGTTAGCCAACAATTTCAATAATTCGATACGATATCGATATGGTTTAATATTGTACGATATATCAGATATCAAAATTAATTTTTATTTGCAGGTTCTTAGCTAATAGATATGTTAAAATGTACTTTACTATGCAATAACATCAATCAAACAGTTGAGTTTTATTGTATTGTATGACAAGAAGATATAATTTATTTTATTTTACAGTAATATAAGAATAATTTTAATTTTATTTAGTAAATGTGTTAAAGTGTGTGGCCACAAACTACTTATATGTCATTGTAACTGATCTGAAAATTATCGCATATATAATGAAAGTAACACATAAATTCATTGTTACCTTTGGTATTGGACATTTGTTTGTTGGAACGTGAAAAGCTTCAACAAACGGAGACCAAGCTTTTCCCGCCAACATTTTTAAATTCGTACACATCTTATCAAAATTCTGAACGAACGAGTTTTTTACCCAGCCTCCCCTGAGACTCCATGACGAAAAGTTGACTTCTAGCTAACAAATAAATTAAATAATATTTATATTTATCGACACATTATTTCAATCAATATTGATAGTTATTAATGTGTTTTGTTAATATCAAGAATATAATATACATTATCCATGTTTTTGAGGCTGCGACCTCCTATAATGTCATTAAGATTTTGAGTATCTATTTTAATATGGTAACATTAAAAACTAGTGATAAATGAATATGATTTACATAACGTGTTTATTGACAATCTAAAACTTTTATCAATTTAATTCTCAAAAATCGGGTTGGGGGGGTTGTCACAACCCCCAAACCTCACCCTCAGTTGCACCACTGTACTCCTAAGTATATATTCAATAAAAAGTCATTGAATAAATAAAAAATCCACGAAAAAAAAATTCTGTAATATTTTAACCCTGAAATGAGATTATCAAAAATTAAACATCACAACTCACATTTAGATCATCATCCACCGGTATATGAAGTGTAAAATTTCCTTTAACTTCAGTCATATTATTTGACTTTTTACTAAAATATAGATTAACTTCCACTAGATTATTTTTTGAGTACTTACAATTATATACAGCATCGTAGACAATTCTATATTCTCCCTAAAAAATTATTTAATATATTTTAATCTTTTAAATACTTAATTGCTATTAATCAAGTAATAACAGCATAGATACATTGTATAATATATTTTAAATTATTGGACAATTGAAATTTAACAAACAAATATATATATATATATATATTAGCGTGGTCCTTATTTTTTTAACTTAATTATTTTTAGTCTGTACCCCATAGATTTGTTAATTTACATGAGGAAGTAATTTTGGTAAAATTTGGATTATGTTAATCAACCCTTTCAAGGGCCGAATAAGGGTTGAAATATAGTAATTGAGATTTGCTTTACTGTTTTTTTAATGTAATTCAAAAACTATAGCTCTTAGCATAAATATATATATATATATATATAGAAGATTATATATTCGATTCCTACAAAAAAGTGTGATATAAAAATATTTCATTATTTTATAAACAAAACTTTAAAATACCTAAAAAAAAAACTTTATCAAATTTTATTACAATTTTTATCAAAAGATATACACAAAATACAAAGTAATACATGAAAACTTAAATAAATAATAAAAAATACAAACAAAATTCTTTATAATTTTTTTATTTTATATATCTTAATATTTGAACAGAAAATTCTGTCAAAGATGTATTAAAAAAATCAATATTTTCAACATAATTTCTAGCTAACATTAAGACATTTGACGGCGAATTTGACATGTATGACGTGGTTACATTTTTTATATAAAATAAGTTTTTTTTTTCGACAATTTTTTGAATTTATTTTAAAATGTAAGTTTTGGAGTATTTCAGGGCAATCAATCATGTTTTTTAATATTTTGTATAAAAATTTTATTATCTGAAGAAAACGGTTTTCAAGCGTAAATATGTTAAAAATACTTGATTCCACTTCGTAGCTTGAATGTGGAATTCTAAAGATAAAACATTGAAAACATAAGAAACGGATAAAATTATTTTGAACTTTTTCTAAACTCAGTATGCTAGTTTTTAAATATGGATGCCAAATAAGTAATGCATGATCAAAATGAGAACGGACAATAGACTGGTGTAAAGTTTTTAATGCAAATTGATCTCTAAAATTTGCACATGTGCGTTTTAAAAAACCTAATTTCGCAAACGCTTTGTTCCTAACGAAATATAAATAGTCATTAAAAGAGAGTTTAGCATCAAACCAGACTCCAAGATCATTGACTATAGATAATCTTAATAAACTAATATCTGCTAAAGAATAATTGAATAGAATCGTCGTATTTTTCATAAAAAAAGTAATCGTAGAACATTTTTTCAAATACCAGTGTTGGAAATAGATAATGCAAAATTTATCTAGATAAATATGAAAGATAATATGTCCAAATTTATCTAGATAAAGATAATAGATAAAAAAAATTAAAATATCTAGACGGCTGCGACAGCAAGCAAAACGGGGAGTCGACCGTGGGCAGGCTGATGCTGAACCGAAGAGAATCCCCAACTGAAAAAAAAAGTACTGCTAATGAATGTAGTGGATAGCAAGCTGTTAAACGTAGCTCCGATCTGTGCAAATTCTGCGGTGAAAACATTTCCAAACCCAGAAGTGTCCGGTTATCCAAGTTACCAGGAATTTAAGATCTGTCTTGGTCATATCAGCCTTCGTCCTAGAGGAGGCAAGTGTAGTTGACGAAAAAAGGAGGCTAAGCAACCAAACAATGGTAGTTATCTAAGGAGAGAAGAAAGAAGCGATCCTCCATCAGAGGCAAATGCTATAAGAGACCACAAGCAGGGCTTGAAATGGACCGGAACGCACCGGAACACAGTTCCGGTTCACGACAAAAAAATTTTTAGCGTTCCGGTTCGTAAAAAAAATACGTTTATCGTTCCGGTTCAAACAAATTTTTACTGTACCTACCATATTTCTGTAAAATTTAAACATTTTGCAGAATTGTGCATTGTAAAATATTTAATAAACGACCAACGACCGCAACGCATTAGTAAATTTATTGCTTATCTTTAGATAATCGTTGTCCGCCGATAGTGTAGTTATTGTCTATATTCACACGATACGCACCTATGTGTATTTTTAACGTACGATAAGAAATACTATGGAACGGCACAATACGACGGTTTGACATCCCCACGTGCCCGCAGTTTTGTACATACGTTCCCGCAAGTTAGCCGGAAATTCTTTATCAAACGTAAAAGTTTTGATTTTTCTGAGTGGCAGCAAATCTTGTGATCATATTGATACCCGTATGTTTTGATTAGCTTTTAGTATCATTTAAGCTGCAGTAATACATGTATTATATTTTGCTGATCATTAATTACATTAGTTTATAGCATATATTATTCCGTGCGAAAAATATGAGTTCTTCTATACTAAATTGGGTAAATAAACGTTCTAAGTCCAATGATGAATGTGATAATTCGACAAATAAAAAACTGTGCGTTGAAAGTGAACATACATCATCTAATAAAGAATCAAATAAAAATATGGAACTTCACGAAACTAGTGATTTGCCCGAATGTTGGAATAAAGGTCAGTACGAAAATTTCAAGACTGTAAATGAGTGGCTAGTAGTTAAAAATAAAGCATTAGGTTGTTTGATTTGTAAAAATATAACAAATTTAGGATTATCTGTTGTTGATAAAACTCTTCGCTTTTCCAAACCTTGGCAAGACTGTTCTATAATTTCGAATGGAAAGTCAAAAGAAAGTCAAATGTCTAGTTTGAGAAAAAAAATATTTGAACACAAAAAATCTGGCGCTCATCTTAGAGCAGTAGAATTACATGAACAATCAAAAGAAAAACAAATAGAAAAAAGTTTCGAAAATGCATTGAAATCAAAGTTCTCTACTACTGAAAAAGTTATTAGAACTGTTTATAAAATTGTAAAAACTCAAAGGCCTTTTGTTGATTTATCAAATGAAATAGATTTACAAGTTTTAAATGGTATAAATATGGGAAACATTTTACATTCCGATAAAACGTGTGCGGATATAGCACTCCACATTGCATCAGAGATGAAAAAAAATTATTTGCCAAAATATAATTTTAACTAAAACAAATATATCTATTTTAATCGACGAATCAACTACTCTTAGTAAATTAACAACATTAGTAGTTGTTGTTCGTGCATTTATTGAAGATTTTCCCGGTGAACCTTATACTTTTAATCTTGACTTAATTGAACTCCCTAATACCTCTGCTGAAACTATTACTAAATCATTATTTGATTGTTTGGGTGGACACGGATTTAATCAAATTTTTTTAAATTAATGTTTTATTGCTTTTGCATGTGACGGAGCTTCTGTTATGATCGGAAAAGATTCGGGAGTAGCCACGCGACTTAAAATTCAATCTCCTAAATTAATTAATTGGCATTGTTCAAATCACCGTTTGGAACTGACAGTAGGTGATGTTATTAGCGAAGTTTGTGGTATAAACCATTTTAAAATATTTATGGATAAACTTTATACTATATTCCATCGGTCACCTAAAAACCAAAACGAGTTAAAAAAAGCTGCTAGTTCATTAGAAGTAAAAATTTTGAAAATTGGTAGAATTTTGTCAGTTCGATGGGTAGCATCAAGCAAACGGACAGTTAATGCAGTCATAAATAATTTTTTTGCTTTGTGTGAACATTTCAACTTGGCGTCAATGGACTCTACCAGAGACTCTAAAGAAAGAAGTAAATACTGTGGATTGTTTAAAATGATAACAAGTATAGAATTTGTTAGTAATTTAAATACCATGTCTGATGCTTTAGACGAATTAGGAGATTTATCAGAATATTTACAAAAACGTAGTATTACATTAGTAAACGCTGATAAATCTATAAGAACAACAATACGTGTATTAGATTCTATGGCAACCGATCCAGGTCCAAAATTAACTAACGCATTAAAAGAAATAAAGAACGAAATGTCGTATAAAAATGTAATATTACACAGTGGCAATGTTCCTAAAATAAATTCTGCACAATTTTACAAAAGCCTAGCTAATAATTTAAAATCTCGAATGATGACTTCCAGTTCATCAAATGTCAGTCGTAATGAAAAACATCGCCAAGACAATGAAAAAACGTTTAAAAACTTACTTGATAATATTGAAAAATTGAATCCAAAAAATTGGCCACTTTCGAATGATGGCCAAATAGAAAACATACAATTTGGTGACTGTAATATTCGTAATTTATGTCAACAATTTCAAATTGATGAAAAGAGTTTTAGAATTTATAAAATGGACTTGGGCAAAAAGGAAATTCCAGAAGATTTGAAACCCCTTTATAAATCAATTGCAACGATTCCAGTATCGACTAGCGAATGTGAACGAAATTTTATGAACGAAATCATGTCACCACTAAGAACTTCATTAAATATAAAAACTGTTGCTGCTCTTTTATTTATTAATTGTGTTGGACCACCTCTAATGAAATTCGAACCAGAAAAATACGTTCGATCTTGGTTATTGAATGGTCGACATTCAGCTGATGATACCGCAAGTCGTAAAAGAAACCAAAAGTGTGATAAGACATATGAATCATTGTGAAAGTTATTGTAAAAAAAATTGTATTGATGCTGTACTTTTTGAGTTATAAATATAAAATTTAAATAAAAATAAGTTTATAAATTATAAGTAGTTCTTTAAACATTTTATATTTATATTTTTATTTTATATAATATATACATACATATTCGTAAGTAAGTAAAAGAAGATAAAAATATATTTAAATTTTTAAAAGGGCTGAAATTTTAAAGTGAGTTTCATAAAATAGTAGATAAAACTTATATATTATTAAAAAAGGGTTAGTATTTGAGGAAGAAGAAATTTTAATTTTAATTGGGTGAAGTCCCCAATTCTATGATATGTACTCAAAAAAAAAGCGTTCCGGTTCAGAAAATTTTCCATTTCGAGCACTGACCACAAGAAAGGAAGCCTGAACACGGAGACTGATCTTCGACATCCTAATGTGAATGAAACATTCCAGGACATCAGTGACATTAGTGCAGACATTATGACTGCCTTCAACATTATCTGTAGATAAAGAAGCACATTTTGCATTCCGATTACATTTAATGAAGAGAGATGGAGGACACAGTGGATCTCATTGCCCATTCTGAAAAAATGAGAGGTGTAACATAGTCAGATGCATGGAAGGAAACCTACCACATGCCGGGCATAATTTTTGGCACTCAGCTTAAGTTCCTCTTGACAAATTTATCGTCTAGATCAAGGTTAGATCCTATATGAAGCTAACCTTCTGGGAACCGAGTTTAGTCAAATGGCGAAAATGCAATTCATTACAAATGAGACACTGAAACGATTATTATTGTATATGTATATTGTATACTAAAAATTAATTTGTAGTGCGGTCGTAGTTTCTCCTTATATAGAATTAACAATGTATATTGCACAGCTACATGGAGAGAGGTTATATAGGTATGTTTATAATTTGCAATCAATAAATAAACCGGAAGTAATATGATTAACGAAAAATAATATCCACTCGACTCTCGATTCCAAAAAAAAAAAAGTATGTATTTCATAAGAATAAAATGATAAACTTACCGCAGGTAAATTGGGCAGGAATGACTTTTGTGATTCTGACAATGATAAAAGTCCTAAAATAATCCAAAACAGGATCATTTTGTCTTTTGATATAATTTTTATTGTATACTTAAAATAAAAATTAAAAGTATTTATTAAATTTTAATTATGTATGAATTTGATCTAATCAATTACAGTTATTTGCATTAATAGCAGATAGAACTATATCACTAGAGTCTACGCTGAGAATTAAATGTGCTATCCATATTATGTTTTTCTCCACCGTGTGATTGGTCTGACACAATTATACTGTCAAAACCGGGAAAGGCAATTGTTGGAAAATAATTCGATATTTTACTATCAGAATGCTGAGCGTTTTCATGTTACTATCCTGATGTGAAGAGTGATAATTTACAAAATTCTGTTATTATCCAGCTAAGGTCAACATGATACCTTATTAAAAAAATAAATATATAATAGGTGTAATTTATAGAAGTAAACTTCTAGTGATTGTTGATTGTGTTTTATCGATATATTACGATCTAGATGGAAAATCAGTCGCTAATTAGTAGTCGTGAGAAGGACAAATAATAAAACATTATACTCGTATAAAAAAGTTTTGCTAATTATTAACATAACATAACATAACGTAACATACATAGTGTTACTTAAACAAATTTTCAAAAATAAACAAAATTGTGATTAAATAAAAAAATGTATTAAATATATAAGTATTTTTCCCAAAAAAGTTATCTATATTTGAAATCATTAACATAAAGAAGAAATTTTAAAAATCTTTCACCATACACTGTTTACAAAAAATTGTAATATTTTGCATCATGTTTATAATCAATTATATTAAACATATAAAACAAATAATTATCGAATAAAAAACATATGATATTCAATAACTTTTTTTAATAATATTTACGATATATGCCAGCTAATTTTAGGAGACTTAAGTCACAAATTATGTTCCGCCTATTATATGATAATAATATGAGCTATTCAATATACTGACATTGAAATAAGCATTGTTGAATGCTAATTTAATATACGAATTTGGTAAATTATCTATAATATATGATACAAAAATTAGTTAGATTCAAATCACTTAATGATAAATAGCGCAATAGCCAATGGAACATATGATATTGTATTTATAAGTCGATATTCTCATACATTACCATATAAATATCTAGTTGTAAAGTTTATATGAAATAGTATTGGTTTTTGCAGCAACCATAACAAAAAAAAGTTGTTGCAGTAACTTTTCTTGTCAACTTTTCTCTTTTCGTGTTTATTCACGATATAGACAAATATATAAGCACTGAATAATATAACATTAAAATTTTATTAATATTAAATGATAATAAATAATACATTATTTTGTAAAACAATTACAAACATATATATGACACGCTAACTATACAAGCTACTATACCTAGCAGAACAGTTCTAATAAAATCGTTTTTAAATTTAATTGATATATTCTTCTACAAGCAGAATAAATATAAAGTCATTCATATATTTTCATTAAACTTCTATAGTATATAAAATATAAAATAAATAATTTAAATATTCAAAGGAGAATAAATTATGCAATATAAATTAAGAATTTCAGTGACAAGAACTATTTTTGTATATTTATTAATAATTTAAAACAATATTTATTGTAAATCACATTGATTTGATAAACCGAAAAGTATAAATATTAATCTGAAATTAATTTCTAAAATTTTAATATAATAAAACGTGTAATTATTATTATATCTGATCCAAAAATTATAGATAATTTTATACAGACTTTGCATAATAATCTTCTTCTTTTTCTTCTTCTTCTTCACATTTCTCTCATCTATTTAGGGTCTTGCTACCTTTGTTCTAAACTTCCACTCGTTCTGATTTCTTACATCACATACACACACACCAACAGTACTCATATCATTCACAATTGTAAACTGCCATCTCTTTTTTTGGTCCTCTTCTTTCTCTTTTCCCTTCAACCTTTATTTTCATAACCACTCTTACTACTTGTGTTTCTTCGAGCCTCATCACATAAATAAAATAATAAATTAATAATTGTCACAATATATCCTTTTACAGTCATTTGTGCATAACGAAAAAAATCAACGGTGCTAAAAAAAATTTTATGAAATAGCTTTTTGAAATAGAATTAATAATTTTGTTAGGTACTCATATAGATATTTATTGACAATTAGAGAAATAATTTTGATTAGTTTCATAGGAGACTAATAAAACCTTAGATAAATACTGGATTTTTCTTGTTGACTTTTTATTGTTTTCATAAGATAATCGTAATTATATGTTTTCGATAAAATTATATGACGAGTGTAACTCTATTAAAATATACAACTATTTATCAGCCACTAAAATGTAAAAACAATATAACAGTAAATATTTAGTAATACATAAGATGTTTCCGTCAAAGAATTGGTATTAACAAATTAATGCAAATTTAAGGATTGATTTTGAATTGGACTCCTAATAAATTATGTAATAAGTTAAAAATAGGATGGTTTTTCATTTGAATCATTGTAGAGAGCACCATTATCAATAATACTGACATCTGGAAATGAAAAATGTATATTAATTAACTTTATTCTATAATCATTTAAACAGTTTTAACGTATTTTAAGTACATTTCTTATTTGTTCCCACTCAATAATTTGTCTTTGTGATATTAAATAATTATAACAACGGAATAATTTTATATTTAAAAATATACTTACAGAAGTAATCAATCTCAAATTCAAATTAAATAATCCAAATGCTGTCAGTTCTTTTTGCTCATATAATGATATTTGATTCATAAATAATTTAACCTAAATAATAAATAAAAATGTAACAAATTAAAATATCGTTGACACATCATTGGTACAGAATACCAAGTAAAATAACTTTTAATTGGTGAAACAATTATTTAAAAAATGTTTTAAATACAACACGTAAATAAAAGCCAACTAAAAAAAAGAGAACGTAATTTACTGCATTTTTTTTTATGACATATTCTGTAAATTATATATTTAGTTATATAAATATACTTGTAATTTTGTTTCAGCTGGTATTTCAGAAATTCGCATCGATCGCAAGTGTGTTATAATATTACTTTTCTGAAAATGATTGAATAATATTATATAATACGTTGGTAATAGACTTCAAGGTCCCCTATGTTTCTTGTTTTTAAATTATTATAAGGAATTCATTAAGTGGGTAAAAATATCTTTTAAAATCGCTTGTGTTACAGGAGTATTTAATAAATGTAAAATACGATATGGTAATTAATAAGGAATGTAAAATTCAAGATTTCAAGATGATATAGACAAAATTTATATTATAATACAAACTAATAAATAAGTTTTATAAGCTAAATAAACTAAATGTTTATAACAGAGTGATCGGCAGAGCATGATTGTTTCATATCAAAACATGTATAAAGAGGTAATATTATGTGTCTGTGGTCTACTACTCTAAAAAAAAAAAATCACGCTTACATAATCAAGTAAGTTCTTACCTTTTCAATTACCCACGTTGCGATGAAGAGGATTGACACCATGTTAAAAATGTGATTTACATAAAAAATTAACGGAACTACACTCACTGCGAGATTGCCATCCTTAAATATTACTAAAAAAATCGTTTCGTACACGGCATGGAGAAATGTTAAGACATAATACATTAAAAGCACCGGGCCGTAGGCACGACTAAACAGCCTTATCAGTTCGGAAAGTTCTGCGTGCAATAGCCTTATACATTCCACAAGCGCAATTATTTCGTTGTTCGTCCACTTGCCCGGCACAGCGTTCAATGTAGGTGGTAAGTACTGCCACAAGGAGCTTACAACGTGAAATCTATGTCCAATATTATACAGGTAAAAACAAGATGTGATCAACACAACGAAAATAATTATTTCCGGCGCTGCGAACAAGAAATGTAACAGAAGACTTTTTTCTATAAAAGAAACAGTGTAATGGATACCATAAAATATACGAAATCCTAGATAATATATAAAAAAAATTATCATGAAAATCGTCCATAACCTTTTTTTTCGGCAAATTGGAATGAACGTCGGGCAATAATATTGAATTGAATAACATAAGTCTACTATCAAAGCAAATTATACCATTTATAAACCTGAAACAAAATTAATTTTATTTAATTTATATACTTAAAATTTTATGGTTTTAGAAAAAAATTAAAATAAAATAATGCATAGAAATATAATAATATAAAATATAATAATGAATAGACAGTTCGTATTTTTTTTATTTATTTTTTTTTAAATTTTAAATATGGATTTAAAGATAAATTTTTTAAGTTTTCAGGTTTTTATCTTAAAATCAATTTACTATAATAAATAATACACACACATAAATAAATAAATAAAAATAATAATTATTAAATATATTTGAGGATTTTGAATGTTAGAATGTAAACTGATTACAATTTACTATGCCTTAATTAAATTAAAATTAATTATAATAATCTAAGTTGTTTATATATAATATAGTGAAATACCAACAGTACTACACTGTATTTACTCTCATAATTATATTCTAGATCATTAAAAAAAACTATAAGATCAAATGTAAAATAAATAATGTAAAAATTCATACTTGATTATAAAATTTTCCATTATTCTAGCTGTAATAATTATGAACCAATATTTCATTATTGTAAAATGTATAGAATAATATGTATTTAAATGAAAAATTATGCGACAAGTAGAAACTACGAAAAAGAACGTCCGTATTAATTCTAGAAATATTCTGTACGTCGAATTTGTGTCCCGATTTAATAAACCTGTATTAAATGTAGAGCAGAAGCTTATCAAACCAAAAACCTTAGATAAGTTGATTAATAATTTGAGTGATTTCGTAAACTCGGTCATAACTACACCGTATATTTGTATGTACTGAAAAAGTACTAATAATATTTTATCTAAACAGATACACATTATGTACAATAATAAAATAATTATATATCCAGAATATTGACTCTAGACAAAATGTTTGCAACCCTTTTTTCAATACAATATAACACACAATAGGTAATCGCCAACTTATAACTGTTTGAAAATGCATGAAAAAAAAAATGCATTCATTGTTTGCAAAATTAGAATTGGTAACCATATATTTTTCCCCTCCTCGACTGAATAGCAATGTAAAATACAAAGAAGGTCTCGGTGTTTTAGCAAGATTTACTTTAGTATGGTTTTATGATGACCAACCTAAGCCGTAGATTTGATAAAAAAAACCGTTTCTCATTCAATGCTATGGAAACAAATAAAGCAAAACAAAGTAAACGGTTTTTTTCAATTACATACCGTGTAGGCGTCAGATGGATTTAAAATGTTATTGAAAGCGGCAAATAATAGTTTGACCATAGAATAAAGTTCCCTTTAACAAATATTAGCAGATATAATTTGCTGAGTTTATACTGCTATAAAGGTAACACACTGGACAATGACTAAATATCTAGGTACAAAAAACTGAATATGTTATCTACATATATACTGATTTTAACTTATTTTAATTTCATATTTTATTTCTAATTCTAATTCTATTTTATATTTTATTGTGGGCTTTATCGAAATTTTATTTCGATAAAGCTCACCATAAAAATCCACTTAGAAATTGACTCTTTTCCCGTAAAATTCCTAATAATCCTAGGAGAAGATTAAAACAGTCTTGGCCTAAGGACCTATTTCATAACCTGTCGGTTAGTACTACCTGCTCAGTCTGTAATTTACAACTTTAAATACTGTAAAAAAATATATTGAATTGTATTTATATATTAATGCAATTTATTGTACAAATTATATGTATATATTTTAATAACTTTTGTTTTATTAATTAAATAGTTTTAAAAAAAAAATTTTTTATAAAAACTTATTTACTATGAAATAAATAGTTAAAATGAATTGCTATAGTAACTCATAACAGACTATCAAATTTTCTTTTCTGTTAATTAAATTGCCTATACAAAATTCCTTAAATAAGAGTGCTTTTAGTAGCGCACTCTATCATTTTGAAAACTACACAATAAAACTGTATAACTATACTAGTAGAGTGCAATGTATGTAGGTAGATAACATTGATCTTAGAATATATTCTATAAAATATATTCTAAAATCAGTGGTAGGTAATAAAGGGAATATACTTGTCTTCTTTTAAATATTTATATAAATATTTTAAAATTGTATAATCATTTTTAATGATAATTATTCTATTTAATATTAATCAAGCTTTCAATAAATAATCAAAATATGAATATATATACTGTAATAATATATACCTATATATATATCTAATATAGTTAATTATTATTATAATTTTTTCAATGCGTTGATTAATATTGTAATTATATAATTATCTTCCCTCATTAATTAACTTATTATTGTTAGGCTGAAAACCTCATAGTGCAAAATCCTAATTTTTCGGTTTACAAAAATAAATGATTTAAAAATTAACAACTCATATTCAAGACATGAAAAAAAGCACCAAATAACTTTTCATAATTGTGTATCTATTAATATAATAGATAGTCATAAATATATACTATCTATTAGATAGTATATATAGCAAATAATGATATTTAAATTATGAAATTTACTTTCACCATTGATTAAATATACTATATATATATATATATATATATATATATATATATATATATATATATATTTAATCAATGTTTTCACTAAACATTTATCAGTGTTATAGGATATTATATTTACTAATTTTCTTTAATAAAACTGTACCATAATTGACTCTTATTATAATTGTATTAAATTTTAAATTCCTTTCAGAGTTCAAAAATAGGTAATTAATATTTAAAAAAATAAACTGCAAGTTTACCTAACTACTAAATATTACATTTAAACCATAAGGCATAATCATCAATATTTCGTTTTAATTAGCAGTATATTAAAAATAATATTGCTATAGTAAGTTGTTACATAATTTCATATAAAAAAAATTCATTCTTTCAACAACTAAAATGTAAAATCTGTTAACACAGTTTATAAAAATATAAAATATAATTTTTATACTAAAGTTACAAAAAAAAAAGTCTACTATATACTACATATTACTGCCATTGCATTTATTAAATTTCCAGGGTAGCATAATGTACGTACCACATAAGCTGTATTTGGGAACTGATGTATATTTTGATAACAATTCATGTAATATAATAACACAGTGGCTACATGAACTTTTTTCTCAGGGGCGTATTTAGACTTACTTCTAGGGGGAGGGGGGGGGACTCAAATTTTTTCTTTAATTCAGGCTCAAAATGTACAAGTAAAATTTTTGGTAATATTTAAATCAGGTGAATCCTTAATATTTTTTTTTTATTTTTTTTTAATCAAATGCCGGATCCACTTAAAATGAACTTTTGTGTAGTTCTTTTTTAACACCTATCTGTGTTTTGAAAGTTTCGCTTTTGTTTTTTTTTGATTTTCACTAAGTATGGACCAGGGCTTAAATCAAAATAATATATATTTTTTACCGTTATGTGACATTTAAACGTAATAAGCAACTGAGTGTTTAACGCTATAAATAATTTAAACGTTATTCAATTTAAACGTTTAAACCAGTTGTTAAAGTGGGGAAAATGTTGTGGGGGGGACTATATTCATCAAAAATTAAGGAGCGTTCCCCTTCCTAATTTTAAATCTTACCAACCTTTTTTTAGGAAACCCATGAGGTCTAAGCCTCCTTTGTTATATATATGTTCATAGGGTGTAAAAACAAATTTCCCCCAAAGAAAAATAATTCTATACATATGCCTGCTCAAAAAAAATAAATTGAAATACATAGTAGATAATGTTAAAAAACTTAATTTAAACTTAACAAAACTAAAAAGAAACAATTACTAACCTTGCTAGTTGTTGGTCGACGAAGACATTAACAAATACGTACATAGCACATGAGGTGTATACTGTCTATATTATATGATAGTGTCTATCCTCTATCATAATTTAATATTTATACTATTTATAGCTATTCTATTCTGTTTATATTTATTCTAAATAATAGTCGATATCACTACCACTTTAATTTTAGAGCTATCGGTAATAACCGCTCGGGGATCTTCTACAATTAGACACAGCGTCAATTAAATTAACCCATGGTATCCATTATCTACCATTTTTTCTTATAGTTATACCTAAATAATTATTTCTCCGAAATTTTATCCACTTGTTCAAATAAATCAAGAAAATAAATTTCATGTAATATTGTAATTAGGCAGTGGTGGATTTAACGGTCGTTTAGTCGGCGAATGCCGACGGGGCCCCTCCTTAAATTATTCACTGAGGCCCTGAAAAATGATAGTAATTTTTTTTTAAATTTTACCGGAAAAAAAAATTATGGTACAAATTGTAATATCGTTTACAATTACCATTTTTATTTATAACAAAATAATTTAAATATACAGGAAATACTCAAGAATCCTCTGAATACTTCAAAAATAGAACATTTTATTTATAAACAAAGTAGAAAAGATCGAATATAGATATAGTTAGAAATACTGTTAATATTGATTATAGAATTCATATAATTTCCGAGTAGGTACACTATACAAGTATATGAACAATGATTTATTATCAGTTTCGCTGCATTACGTTATTTCTAATGTACTATTTTCCATTTTCGTATCGCGAGTGTAGCGAGTAGCTTTGTAAAATGGAGCTAAGGATTTTAGTGATACATTTATTACGAGGCCCCTCTTTTGGATTTGTCGACTTTATTTGAACCTTTAAATCCGCCAATGTAATTAGGGATGGGCCGATACCACTTTTTACCGATACCCGATATACCGATATATACAACCGATATAAAACCAATACCCGATATTATAATCACAAGTAAAAACTATGTTAATTTTTAATATATTACACAAAAAAATCAATTTTTTTGGCAAAACCATGAACCGATACTAAAATTAATCCGATACCACAAACCGATAAAACCGATACCTGATATTATAATCACAAATAGTTTTTGCGGTATCGGTTCAAATATCGGTTTTGAAAATAAACTAATACCGATATTTCCGATACCACCAATATCGGCCGATACCAAGTATCGGTTCTAGGATCGGCCCATCTCTAATTGTAATATTATAATAAGTGTTGTATATTCAATATTGTATTTTAGTGACCAATGCCATTAAGCGTCCACCTGGACTTTTGGCGACTTAAATTAAAGAGGAGGCATATACTTAAAGTAACCTGGGGTAAGATGACGTATGGGGTAAGTAAACTATTATCAATAAATTATTAAGATTTTTAATTATGGACATACTGTTTAGTGTTTATCCATGTACCAGCTATGTTTATCAGTAACACAAAAAAAAAAACGAGATTTACTTGAACAACAGCTCGAAATGAGATAAGTTTTAATTTTTTACTTTTTGATGTAATATTTAGATAGAATAAAATTAGTTATTCATATTGGAAAAGTTATTTATATAGGAATCGTTTTTTTTTTACCATTTCTACACTATATTGGCTATTATTTATCATGTACTATGTTCTGATAATACGAATGCTTATTTGTATACAATTTTTTCAGTAATGAAAAGTATATTGGGATAAGATGGCGTATTCAATTTGGGGTAAAAGTGCGCATTTCAGCATATGATGTTGACACCTACATATTTATATGTTTGAAATTATAATTATATGTATTAGTAACTACATAGTTATTATAAAATTCAAATTATTTACAATTAGAGCATCTAAATATTTTAATTTAATTACTTCTGTATATTTTTAGAAACTACGTAAGTTATTACCTATTTATTTAGTTTTAAAATGCATTAACTGATAAATTGATAATTTTTGTTTGGTTAAATCTACTACTGTAGTACCTATCTACTTGTTAAATTTGTTTATTTTGTTGTTTTTGTTATAGCATGATTAAACAAAGTTCAATAAATTGTTCAATAGTTTTTATTTGTGTTATGTTTTAACATGTTATAATTTTTAATATAAATATAACTATATAATATGTCTTAAAAATCTTTACTTATTATTAATTTTATAAGCAAATATAATTAAAATAGACATTTATAATAAATTATAGTGATTACAATTGGTAAAAAATTTATTTAAGAATTTATTTTCCGTAACAAGATTAATTTAAAATAAAGACTTTTGCTTGCGACCTTTTACCCTACCATGTGCACATTCTTACCCCAGTGTCGGGGTAAAGATTGCGCGTATGACTTATGTTAAGTTTTCTATGTTTTAAAACTAATTTATCCAAAATATTAAAGCTTTCATTGAAAAAATGAAATGAAATGAATATGTGCTATACAAAAATAACTTTTTTTTGTACCAAAAATATAATACTATATTATTTAAACACATTTTATAAAAAAGTGCGTCATCTTACCCCAGGTTACTCTACCTTAAATAAGAAAGTGTTCCCCTCCCCCCCCTCCACTGTAACCACTGGTTTAAACGTTATACAAATTTAAACGTTTAAAAAAATTTCCGTTTACCGTTATTGATAGTTAAAACGTTTTCAAATGTAGTATTTAGTAATCAATACTATGTAAAATAACATTACATATTTTAAATATTATATTATGTATGTATTACCTTTGACCAGTGGTGTATTGGTTAATATATTTGAGGGTATACGCACTAAACAAATATGGATATTAATCCTTAAATAAATTTTCTTGATTCGCTCGACAATCGTTTTCTCTCGATACGTTCGAAAAAATATAATTAATCCTTTGTAACTACATGTTTATAACTTCTATTAAGACTATAAAATATAGCACCTCAAGATATACATTTGCAGCGCATTATAAATTGCATAATACAAATTTAAGAACCATGGGCTGAATGTTCACACTCCATACTATTTTATTCAATGTTATTCACTACAATTAACAAAATACATAAAACCCAGCGTACACTGTAATCTTCAATATATAAATATTTGAATCAATTTCATGGTTCATAATAATTTTTTCTAATGAGCTATTAAATTATTATTAATTTTTTTTTTTGGTTTTCGAGTTATTTTAGAAGTGTATATTTGTAAAATAATACTTTACATTAGGTATACATCGAAAATCGAAAATCTGCTGATGGATATACGTACCAATACACCCCTGCCTTTAACGATATTTTTTTTTTGTAACTATTATAACTCATAACTTATAAATAAAGCAATCATATTTGTTGTATAACAACAATAAAATGCAAATACCATGTAGAATATGTATTTATTGCAGGGATGGAAAACGTTTTTGATTTTTCGATTCCGTTTTTGTTTATTGATTTAAAAAATATTGTTTTTGTTTAATGTTTTTAAGCGTTTTTGATTAACGTTTTTAAAAATGTTATTTTTAAATAGTGTTTATAAATAACATTTTTCAAATCGTTATTTTTCTTTAATGTTTCCAAATAACGTTTTTGATAATTTTGTTTTTTTTATATATATATATATATTCTTATTTCTTATACCTAACTTATAATAGTTACAATGAATATTCAATGTACTGAATTTAGGAATGCACTTAAGTTATAATTAATTATTCTTAATATTTAAAATTTATATTTTATATGAAAATAATAAAATTCAAAATTTTAAATTAAAACTTTTTAAAAAGTGCATTAGTAAAGAGTAAAGACTAAAGAGTAAGTAAAGACGTAGAGTAAAACACTATTTCAGGTTTCTTTAAAGTCATGTTATTGTTACAATTAACTATAATAGCCAATAGAATAATGAGTAGGTATAGTAAATTATAAAACAAAATTAATTCCTAATCAACTGCTAAAATCAATAGATAATAATATAATCATATTATAATAATTGAAGCGGCAACTATGTTATAGATTACACTATGATCCATGGCCGTCGTTGTGAAAAATAATAGAATTTCACCGTCGCAATGTGTATGTGCCATGTGGACTATAATTAATTATTGCGTTATGCTATTAATATATTTTATTTGTCAACAATTACCTATTAGTTATCAGAATTATAACGGTATATCGTTATGTCGGCATATATCAATAAATACCGTGTAAACAATAAATACCGCTCATTTGGTAATTACTGGTCACTTGGTAATAATCGCTCGCTCGATATATATCGCTTGCACAGTAATTACCGCTCGCTCGGCATATACCGCTTGCTCGGTATATTCTGCTCGCTTTGTATATACTGCCCACTCAGTAAATGCCATTTAAACAATAAATAACTCTAATACCGTTTTTAAGCGACAAATTTATAGGAATATCGTTGAGATTTGAGAGAATATATAATTGTATTATTATTTATGATCCCAAGAATAGAAGCCCCCACTATGTGTCCAATTGTGTTTTCAGTGATTTATCTTATGATAATCAGATAATATAATTTAAGATGAGTTGGTGGAGTTTGGTGTCCCACTCTCATTGGTTATAAAAGTTTTTTCATTCCTTAGCCGGTCTACATGAATAGTTCATAATAAATACTATAAAAGTATAAAATATAATGCCATTTAATAAACGTTTGATTAATTTTGCGCTATCAACTATCCTCTAAATGTATTTTTATTATACGCCATATGCCCTTGAGGCTTGCTGTGTAAATAATGTATTAAATTGTCATATTTATTATTTTTGTCTTTTGATAATAATTACTGATCCACGGTAAATAACGATAAACGCTAAATACCGTACATTCGGTGTATATATCATACATTCGGTATATATATAATATATACTGAATATTCGGCAAATACCGAAAGATCGGTATACCGGTTAGTGTAAAGCTGGGTTCACACACAGACTTCTATACTAACTAGATAAGGTATTGTCGATATTTACTGAAGCTTGGCTTATCAGTTTCCGCCATTTTGTCGGTTGGCAAAACATTGAACGTTACATTTAGTCTTGTGCAGCATTATATTGAATATTCTTTTACAATTGATTATTTATTATTTAATAGAAAATTGTTTTTCACTCGTACAAATATCTTTCAAGCTATAAAATTTCTCAGGACCATTTAGAGATATTTTTCTCTAAAATTCGTCAGCGTTTTGGTAATAATAATAACCCTAATGTAATAGAATTTAAATCATCTATGAAACAGATGTTTTTAGATTTTTTGATAGGTGAGTCTGACCAATCCAGAATTATTAAGGATAATATTCTTTATTATATTACTGGTTTTATTGTTAGAAAGTTTCTTAAAATAATTGATTGTTCAACATGTGTAGACAATCTTATAGAACAATAAAGTGAATATAACTATAGTCATAAACATGTCTATTCTGTATTGACTGATGTGAAAAATGGAGGTGGATTATTAAAGAGTTCAAAAAATGTTATGAAATTAATTAAATATATTGGAAATTCTTTAATCAAATTAACTAACAACAATTTTACTTCTCATATATCTGGTTTATCTGCAAAAATAATAATTTCAACCAAAAATTATGATTATAATTTCAATATCTTACAAAATATGACATGTTCCGATCATTCATTTTTAGAAAATCATAGATTAGATTTAGTAACACTAATCTGTAAGGAATATTTAAAAATACGTCTACATCATGTTGCCAAATCAAAAACGTCTTCTATTGTTAGTAAACGGCGACAATTGACCAAATTAGTATTATTTAGTAATATGTGATTGTATACTGTGTATGTTTTAATAATAAACTAATATGTATATATTTGTTATAAACATTGTTTTCTTTTTTCTTAATTATATTTGGTTTAATCCTTAAATTTTCACATTATTTAAATCTGATTTAATAAAGAAATATCAAGGAAATAAGTATTTGATGCATATAGAGAAATAGATTTTGTTGCCAACCGACAAAATGGCGTCTGTTCACCTTATCAGATTCACTCATAGCCATGTAAATTATATAGTAGTTACTTATCTAGTGTAGTATAGAAGTCTGTGGGTTCACACCACACCGTGCCGTGTGATGTCTTTTAAACTAATTATCTCTGATTGGTTGAACCATATTGTTACATCAAGGTATACCGTATAATAAATCACAAGTTACCGCAGTAACCATAAGAAACCGTGAAGTTGATTTTCTCCAACTTTTGAGCGTGTGGTTACTGATTTTAATAGTAATAATTTAATATTGTATGATAACAGTATTCATAATAACAAAGAGCTCGGAAGGTGTTGCATTTGAATGATTTTATTGGGCTATTCAATTTATTGTTAAATAACCTTGAAATTATTTTTATGACACTATGAGAAACCTAATGGGAACATTTTGAAAGAAAATTTTAAATTTAAAACTATTTATTTTATTTTATTTTATCTTATATATTTATACATAGAAATTATGTTTAGCTTAGCATAATATACTAACAACATTCGTACTGTTATGTACGAGTATATTTAATAAAATATCTTTATTTATGAACATTTTTGTGTTAAAAAAAAATAAAGTGTATATTTTTGAAGCATATTTGTACTTTTTTAAGCGCATAAATGCATGCATATTTAGTACTTTTTAAGTGCATTAAGTTCGGAGCCCTATTAATAATATAATACATATTGTCTACTATATAATTTAATATTCATCAGTTATTATTTATTGAAACTTATGAAAATATTTTATATCTAATAAAAAAACTGCGAAAATATGTAATCAAAATTTGATAACATCACCATAAGATATATATTGGTATCACACATTTTCAAAGCACACGGTCTGGTAAAATACACGTCACGATGTAGTCCGAACTCCGCTTTAGATGCTGATATTTATAAATACTGGTAGGTCGAAATACCGGTGACTCACCGGTATACCGAAAATATCGCCAACTTTAGTTTAACGTTAAATTTATAACATTATAAAAACGTTTTGATGCCCTGGTATGGATACTAAGTATCGTTATAAAATGATCCACATTAAAAAAATTTAAATTGTTTGTCTTACACATGATCGATTCCTTAAATACGGATTCAGAGGGGGCGATCACCTCCTTCGCACTCCTCTAAAATACGCCCCTGTATTTTCTTAACTCACATTAACCTAATATTCTTACACCACCCACTCTAAAAAAAATGTTCACTGCTCTCTAAAAATTAAATTCATCAGTTTTTAGTGGATTAATAATGGGTATTTAATTGGTATATACAGTAGGTAAATATATAACCCTGTATCACCCCTAAACATAGATGGATATTGGACGGTCTTTGGGAATCTTGAGCCCCCCCTTGAACGTAATCAAACCACTACAGACGTCAAAATAAATTGTGTTTTAAAATTTAATATTTATAATTTGTATTTTATTTTATTGGTATGCGAGAATAATCTTGAATATTTACAGACTATCGTTATTAAACCATATTTTGTAGTTAATAAAGGAAATAAAGAAATATATTTATACCATTAAAATAAAAATAAAATTAGTAGGTAGGTATTCAATATTTTATATTTTTATGTTCCTATTATCTGTATACATTTGGTAGGTACCTCAACTAGAATAAAGTAGGAGTAGCCACTAGTTAGTAGTTGTTTACGCTATTGGATAAAACAAAAATGTTAACCCTTCCCCCGAATGCGACAAAATATCCGCCTATAACCCTAAACCAATTATACTTATATGACAAATCAACCCAACCATTAATATTTATTTGAATCACGTGATTCAAATATTCTTCTTTCGAGTCGCCACTGTGTAAATAATATATAGAAAGTCTTTTATAATTTTGTATTGACATAAGATGTTTATTGTTTTACTTTTCTATAAAAACCATATTTTTAACATATCAGAGGTTATTTTAATTTACAGGTTATTTTTTTCTAGAACATATTGATATCAAAGTGTCATTTTTTCAATTCATGCACATGGGAGGTGTTTTCGGCTTAACGACGATATAAACTTACACATTTTATTCTCCCAATTATTTAGGGTCGGCCATATTTTTCCTAAACCCCCACTCGTCTCGATTTTCTACATCCTTTACCCACACACCAACAACCCTCATATCATTCTCAATCGTATCCGACCAAATCTTTTTGGTCTTCCTCTTTCTCTTTTCTCTTCAACGTTCATTTTCATAACCACTTTTACTGTTTTTGTTTCCTCTCGTCTTGGCTATGGCCAAACTTTTCAGTTTATTTTCTCTCATTATGTCAACTATCGACGACACACCAGTACTACATCTCATATATTCGTTTCTAGTTATATCTTCTATTGTCATTCCACTCATTGATTTAAGCATTCTTATTTCCGCAACACTCTAAACCATATAGCATAGTTGGTCTCACTACGCTCCTGTAAAATTTATCTTTCAGTCTCATTGGAATTCTCTTATCGCATAAAATACCCGACGCTTCTATCCATTTCATCCAACCGCACTTAACCGCACTTTAAATCCATGCTAAAACCCCCGTCCTTTCGTACAAATGTTCCTTAATATTTAAAGTTGTCGATTTCACCTATCACATCACTGCTTAATGCCATTGGTCTCCTCGAGTCCATTGCTACCATCAAATTCTTGGTATCTTCCTCCAAAGTCATACTCTATACACTTTGTTTTATTTTTACTTATTCTCAATCACCTTTCTTCGAAGGCTAACCTTCACTCATCCAACTTTTTATTAACTTCTTCCAGATTTTCTCCTACCAAAACTATATCATAAGTAAACATAATATGCCATAATATCTTACCCTGTATGTCTTTGGTAACTCAATCCAGAGAAAAAATAAGTACATATAGTCGACCCTTGTTGCACACCAACTCCAACGTTAAAATCTTCTGTTACCTCTCACAGACTCTTTACACTAGTTCTCGAGACATCATACATATCTTGAATCAAATTTATATATATTTTTGGGACTTCCTTTCACATTAATGCCCACTTTAAAACTTCTCTTAGCACTCTATCATAAGCCTTTTCTAAATCTATTAACAACACATTTTAATTAATACATTATAAATAAAAAAAATAATTTTTGCTGATACTACCTATGCTATACTACCTAACTATATTATCACAAAATGTATTTAAATCCCTTTTCTTATAAATTAAATATTCTGAAGCCTAAAATACAAATTATTTTTGTATCAGTGTACCTACTTAAATGATTTATACCTACCTCAAAATTTTCCAAATGTATTTATTAATATATTAACATAGGTACATAAAAGATTTTAAGCAATCTAATATTTATAATAAAATGCATGTTATCCTTAAAATATTTATAATTTATACATTAATTATGTCCCAATAAATTCAGTGAAAGTGAAGTAAAATTCTTGAAATGAACATAATAAAATAATTCTATATCTAGGTATGTAGTATATTTTAAAATAATTGAGTTATTAAAATGGATTTGATTTATTGAATATTAGAGCTGAATAATTTTTAAATGAAGTACCTAGTATATTAATTCAATATAAGTATATTTTATATTCAATTACTTAAATGTATATATATATATAATTGTATGTATAAATACAATTGTTATAATTTTAACAGGTTAACTGCCATAAAATCCCATACTGGATCTCACCCTGGTAATTTCTGATAGTCAAGGGTTTTTTTTATATTGACTCAAAAAAAAAAAAATCGAAAAAATTTTATTTGATTAACAGTATTTAGTAAATATTAGTCGTTTAAATTATAACTTATTATAAAAATTAAGTTCATTAATCAATTTATGTGTTTTATAGAATTCAAAAAATATTATTATAAAATCCAAACATTTGCAGTGTTTACGTTATCTTATAATAATTAAAATATTGCGTAAATATCTGCACTCATAACTCACAAATTAATAATTAATGTTTTTATTATTGAAATTTTTGATTTTTTGGATTTTACTAACACTATGATTTGAATGTTCATTTAAAAGTTGAATCATACACGTTTTCCAATTTTATGATGAATGTATTCATCTTATTACTATTTTACTTTATTAATGAATTATTATAATTGCAGAAAATAATAAAATAATAATAATTATAAATAATTTCAGTCCAGCTGCCAATTATTCTTTACTTTTTATTAAAATTATTTATTAACCATAAGAAAATACACCAAAAAAAATCTGAACAATGAAATAAAATATAATTTTAACAATCTAATAAATAATTTAAATAAATTATTTTGAAGAATATAAATTATGTTTAATTTCAATAAGGAGACAATAGATGTTCACATATTGGAGAATGCAATGATTTATTCCTAGCAACTGTAACCGATTTCGAAAATTGTGTAGTCGGTAAAAAATAATATATTTTAGAATCCAAGAGTACAATATTACAATTTTTTTAATTACATTACCAATGGAATAAATAAGAGATTGCAATTTTAATTTAACTGCGCCCAGAAAATACAATGATAATTGGCAATCACGGATAATTGTAGAAAATAAACATCAATAATCAGCGGTATAAGAATATTAAATGTGATAAGATTACGACGTTCGAAGATAACGAAATGTAATCTATGGTTCCTACAGCTATTCTCCTTGGCAGCGTGACAATCGATAATTCTTTGGCTATCTGTTCGACAGGTAGCGCTTATGTCAACCGGCCATTTCCTTTGTCGTCCTCAGTCTTCCATACTCTTGCTGTGTTTTTCTTCAAATATTATTTCTTTTCGTTTTCTGCACGGCCGTGCTTTCCGCGTCCGTTTTCTCGTAGTCTTGCGGGTCTTGCCGTACATTTTCTTCACGCACTACATCGCGCGCCTTTCCCGTCGTTGTCCCACCCGCTCTGCGGTCGGTAGTTTTTCGCGGCCACTGCGAACATTTTCCTCCTTCCCCCGAGAGCAGCCCTTACGGACGACGACGATTCAGTGTGTATATGCGTGCGTGTAAGTAGATACAGTACGCGACCTGCCGCTCGTTCGTCTTTGAGCTCAGACCAAGAATCAAGTGGACATGCGATTAACCGGCCAGCAGTAGATACTAGCCCAACGTTTTGATTGACGGCGAAGAGACCCCAGACCGGATCAACCTGGCTCCTCAACTTTCAAAAAGGTAAGCCGAAAACCCTCCCCCATTACTTTAAAATTCTCATCACAGTGCTGTGAATACGCTCTGCCGATTGTTGTTGGTTTGCTTTTCTCTTGATTTTTTTGGTCGCGTAACCGTCGGTATGATTATCACGTTTACATTGCATGTATTGATATTTTTTTTATTGAAACTTGTAAATATCTGTCGCCTTTTACTCCCCTACTATACTGTTATCTCGATTCTGAAGTTTTAATGTTTCAATGGTAAAATAAATCCCGGTATTTTTTAGTGTGCATTTGAGCATGTCTTTTAATTAATTATTTAAGTCGGTAATATTACTTTGATAAAGTATTATAGAGTAAGCAATTTATCGGTTTATAAATAAAAATTACTTGACCACTTAACGAGTGTTTAATTATTTTTTTTAAATTTTATTAATTATACTATCTATATTTAATATATTATGAACTCTTAATTCTAATATTCATATTTTGGTCGTACTGATTAGCGATAAGTAATAAATTACAGATTAGTGATAACTGATTACTGATAATGAAAAGTATAAACATTTAAATTATTGCATATAACCTACCTAGGTATATACATAATATGTTATAAACTTTAAAACTAGACTGATCGTTTTAATTTGTCTGAGACCTTATTATTTTTTTTTAAATTAATATTTTTATTTGTATTATATCAAATTATTATGTTTTTTTTTTATTTATAATTTTCTATTTCCTGATAAAAGTATATAATTTAGTTTTGTATTTTTGTTTAGCATTTATAAAATGTAATTAATAATTGGTTAATGGGTATATTTTTATAGAGAATATTTTAATGTTGTTGCGACCCAGATGTTATTTTCAAATGAATTGTACAATATTGTTGGTACAGGAAGTGGATATTTATTTAGTTTAAAAGAAATCACAAAACATAGATAAAGTATATATAATGTATGGAGTGAAGATTTCTTGTGCACATCTACATGCGTCAGAGGGCTCAGAGCAATTAATTTGTAAGTCGTAACGGTCAGGCAATGTACATACGGACAGAGTCCGTGGAATCTCCAATGGTGATGTGTGAGTGACTTGAACTGCGGAATCTAACTGGTTTCTTGTCTCTTGCCCTTTGGTATTTATAAATAATAATTAATAGTAAATATTATAATTGTTGAGCTTAACAGTTTTTCTAAAAGCTCTAATAAAAAAAAAATTAATAGTTAATATTACTTTTTTATTCAATTGAGTATTTGGATATTGAAAAATACATTTCCCAATAATACCTTTAAGAAGTAGTATTACCAGTAATTTACTTAAGTAAGTTCCCAGTTAAATTAAAATAAATTACCGGTAATTTTATAACACTACTTGTAATTTCACAAAGGCACCTATGTTATTATTCAGCATTCTGTTGCTTTGGATTTGTATGGATTTAATTCTGCTATCTAACTCTTAAATTCTTAAATTATCTTAAATCGTAATTTTAAATTATTTGAAATATTGATTTTTAATAAAAATCGATTGCAATCTATCAATTCATTTATCATAATTATATCATGATCTTTATCATTATCTTATTTTAAAATCAGAACCTGTTGATATAATTAACAGTTTTTTAATGTAAAATTGTATAATCTATCTAATAAGTATTTTTATTTCCAAGTAGTTTACTTGATGTTGAAATGATTAGTGCCTTAATCAAAAATTATTTAGCCAAGTTATTTTTGATTAAACAAATTCAGTTTGAAAAAATTGTTAGGTCTTAAAATTGGAATAAAATTTTTTTTATACTTAATTCAATTTAATTTTTGATACCAATCTTATTCTTTCATTGATAGCATATATTTTTTTTTTACAAATGTGAAATAATACCATTATGAAATAAATGTTAAGTAAGAATGGTTCAACAACTAAGCAATGTGCTAATTTTGGTCTATTTATTTAAGTAACTTATCTCGGTTTATAATGTAATTCAACTGAAGATCTAATATAACCAAATAATTGTTTTGTAAACTATTATAGTTTATAGATATAGTAAACATTTTTCTAGTTAATAGAAGAAAAAATGTTAAAATATGATATAAGAGTAAAAATAGTTATATCAATTTAAGTTTTTGTGGCAAATTATATTATCAGTATTCACTTTCACAGTCAACAATCATACACCAATTATCAAAACTATTTAATAATATTATGATTGTATGTCTTTGTTTTAATCAACAGTATGTAGATAAATTGTATGCTCGGATTATTGATAAACCAATATGAACTGGTATACTTAACAACATTTTTATTTATTAAAAATATATTTCATTCAATTATTTAATATATTAAATATTATATTTACTGTATTAGTTTATTAGAGTTTCAATTTTTGTAATCAAAATTGTTTCTTTCCAAATTATTCTGTAACTTAACAAAGTTGTCAAGTGTAAGTTATAAAAATAGTAGGTGTATAGTAAATATGTAAATAGGTATTAATATAATTAGGTATTAATATAATAGAAACACCAATTGATGTAAAAGCTTTAAAAAATTAAAAATATAACCGTACCTTTAAAGAAACTTATCGTTTTTATTTGTAAATAATCAATAAAAGTACCTATTAATTATAAATCGTAATCAACTATGAATATCATCATTCATCAGCAATTCCAAATTTTTAATTGAAGTTAGGCTTAGACTAAAACTTAATTTATTAATATATATGCTATAGTGAAATTTTGTTAAATCGTAGATGAAAATCAGATTTTATTAAGTTCTCTTTTTTTATCAGTTATCACGATAAAAACTAGAACTTATATTTTTCAAATCATTTTCCTTGTTTAATATTTACTATAGCAATAATATAAATTACAACATTTTCTAACTGAACTTGATTCTTAAATCAGTGCATAATTAGATTATTGGGTATTTATAAGTATTTTATTTCTTTGAAAGGTTGTTAATTTGTAAAAGCAGTTTCAAAAATCCCTAATAATATCTTCCAAACCATATAATTTTTTTTGTCAAAACTGACTGTAAGGCTTGATAAAAACAATTCTATTTGAAATTCTAGTTATCTTAGAGAAAACTGTTTTGGAATATTTAACGATTTTACTTTGTTTCGATCAAAGCATATTTTTATAATACAGACTTTATAAGAATGATAATAAAATAAATTTTAAAAAATGTTATCTTATAATTAATTAACGATTTCATGAAATTTAACAAATAAATTCAAATGATCTATACTATAAAAAGTGAACTTGTTTCTGTATTCAAATTTAATTTCATTTTAAAACTTAATCATAAGAATTTTTTAATTTATTGTCAGGCATAGAGATATTTTTTGATCAAATTAGTTAAGAAATTACATATGTAAAGTTAGCCCCTATTATAAAAAATATTTTCCAAAATGATTGTAACCTTATTTTCTCATTTTGTAACTATTTGTAATCAAGTTTTTAGAATTTGTAACTTCATACTCTTCAATCATTGGGTAGGAACTAACTTACAAGTTTTAACTTAGAATACCCAATTTGTAACTATTTGTAACCAACTTTTTGAAATTTGTAACTTCTTTAATTTTGAATAGCTATCGATTTCCCTATGAGGGGCTGCCCTCCCTCCAATTCAGTGAAATCATACAAAACAAGTTGTAACTTATCAAACTCAATTTGTAACTATTTGTAACCAACTTTTTAAAATTTGTAACCTCATCAATTTTTAGTAGCAATGGATTTCCTTAAGAAGACAACTCAATAAAAAAGTTAAGTTTATAATATATAATATCACCCAATTCAATCAATTCATCTAGAACAGATCATAAATTGAAGAAAAGAAATCTATATTTAATAAAAAAAAAAATCTAGATTGAATAAATATGTCTTAATTAACTAGAATTTTATTTTTATCCCGTTAGGCTAAAATCTCAAATAAAAGATATTTTATAATATAGGTACTCAAATTATAAATGTATAAAATAAATTGTTACCACTCGTAAGTTCATCTATTTTCATTATATTGATATCAGATTTATCTCAATTGATAGAAGTATTATAATCACTATTCAATTCCGATTCAACATTATTACTTACATTGGTGTTTATATCAATTTCCCTATTTGTTTCATTACCATATATCATATCAGTACTGTTGTTTGATTTAATTTTAATTTAAATTTTTTGATTTATATTCTTGATTTTTGTTGACTTGTAATAATTTGGCCATTTTCAATTATTCTTCTATTGATAATAAATGTGAACCAACAAAACGGTCTATGGTGCTAAGTGATTGTCTCAATTCTTTTTTGGCATAAAAAAAATATTCTTCGACTGGTGCTGAAGTGACTGTTTCATATTTTGATTTGTAGTGTCTAGCCATTATATTTGTCCAGAGAGGAAAATCTTTCGTATTACGAAAAAAACAAGTATTTAAACGAGGTAAAAAGTACCCATTCAAACGATCACCACGTGTATCGTAGAAAACTGCTACAGGTTCTTTAATATTTTTAATAGATGTGTTCATATTATTTGAAATATTACTAAGACTTTGTACATTATTTTAAATCTCTTCATTTTCTTCTGCCATTTCTTCGTCATCGTAAACTATATTTTATTTGAAATCAACATTTTCGATTTGTTTTAAAATATTTTCCCTGCATTTTTCTGACGAAGTGTAGTATTTTGTACCTTCTATATTACCATCAAATTCTGAAGATGCAATAACTAAAATTTCAGTTAAAATTGTTTTAAATTCATTAAGTGTTTTTGATTTCTTAAGGAGAATTATGGCTCTAACGTAAAATTCTTTAATTTTACTTCTTACCTTAAAACATTTCCATCTACAAATCATTTTAATTAAATGGGCAATATCCAAACGCAAATTGAGAAATTTTTATAAGTTACAACTTGTTTTGGATGATTTCACTGAATTGGAGGGAGGGCAGACCCCATAAGGAAATCGATAGCTATTCAAAATCTAAGAGGTTACAAATTTCAAAAAGTTAGTTACAAATAGTTATAAATTGGGTTTTCTAAGTTACAACTTATTTTAGACGATTTCGTTGAATTGGAGGGGGGGGCTGGCGTGAAGTTAACCCCTCATTGAGAAACTACCCAATGCTTGAAGAATATGATGTTACAAATTCTAAAATCTTGGTTACAAACAGTTACAAAATAAGGTTACAATAATTTTGGAAAATATTTTTTTACAGTAGGGACTAACTTCACATACGCTAAGAAATTTATATTGTTTTGGAAAGACCCTGATTAATACTATCGTAAGCCCTATCCTCAAGGCACATTACTTTAAGTGTTAAAACGGCCCAGGTGTGTCCAGTATTTAAATAATAAGAAACCTTCTCTTTGGCAGAAGAAGTGTTGAATCGTTGTGTTAAACGTTTAAAAACAAAAATATTTACAATATAAGATTCAAATCTAAACATTTATATGATAACTTTTATTTTTTTTATAAGATAACAATTTTAACAAATAATATCTTATAAACAATTAACTTTATTATAAAATTAAACTATTAAATAGGTACCATTGAAACAAATTTTTTATACAATTTTGCATAGTTCTTTTACCCTCGTATTTAAGTGTAAAAAACAAAAAATTATTGTGAAAAAAAAAAACAATGTTATGTACTTAAATATAACTTTATAGTTATTAAACATATTTTTGCCACCTTTTTTTAATTGCAAATGATTCAATTCATTTTTCGGTTTCGATTTCTTAGAGCAATTTGTGTTCAATTGCAATAATGAAGATAATTTTTTTTTTTCCCAATAGTTGATATACGAATTACGATAGCAAAAACAAGAGCGCAGTGCCTATACGCTAAAACGGCCCTGAATGTGGAATGCATGCAATGGAAAAGTTACTTTTACTTTACCTATTTATGATGTATTTGTAAGGGCTATGGCTCGAAAGTTGATGATTAGACCTTAATAACATTAAAAAAATATGAAAATATGACATAAAAATGACAAAAAATGTCCTTAAAAAATTACCTAAATAATTACAAATATTTGTTTTAAATTAATAAAAATACATTTTTTTAAAATATTTTATTTTATTTTACAATAACATTCTATATAAATTTATCAAAACTTACAAATTACTCAAAATATAACATGAAAATGACAACTAATGTCCTTAAAATATGAAATAAAAAAATGACAAACATTCGTTTTATAAATTGATCAAAGCTTACAAATTACTCAAAAATCAAAATCATTACATTGTATGATTAAAGCGTATTTGATGTTATCAAAAGTAAATCAATGACGATTATCTGTTTGTAAATATTTATATTTGGAAAAATTTCTCTCCATGTTCACTGAAGTGATTGGAAGACGCAGACGAGCACTAACCGACGTTTTAATTTTCACTATTTCGAAAATATTACGAATAAATAATAAAATTTAGATATAATAGGTATTATTCACTATAACATAACAATGAATCGACGAGATAATATCGGATACTAATCGAATATTAGGAAAAAATAATAAAATTTAGGTATAATACTATTTACTACAACACAACAACGACAAATGTAATTGATGACATAAAATCAGACAAGTCTTAAGTTATCAGCATAATGGTCGATAAGAAATGAACTAGCGTGAAATTAGTAAAAATGTCAAATAATGACTTAAAAAGTAACAAACACCAAAAAAATGCAAAATAAAAATTATTTATTTGGATTCACATGCTAATGAAACACATTTGTGGCCAGGATAGCATTTTCTAAAAAGTTCGAAAAAAAAATGCAAAATGCATCAACTTCCGAGCCCTAGTTTATTATTTAATTGGTTATTATTTACTATTATTCAATCTATACCTACGGGGTTTAATATTAATGAACGCTTACTATAACTTGTTTAATGAAGTTGGACCATGTATTCTAATAATTGTTAAAATTATTTTGCATTGATAAATATTGTTTTGGGAATTTAAATTAGGCTATAAAATTAATTTATTGTTACTTTTTATTAAATATTGTACCTAAATATAAACTGATTTAAATAATAATATTAGATAATATATTGAATTTAATAAAAAAAATAACAATATATTATTTATTAATTACCTATTTGAAAAATTAAAAATATATTTTTAATTCTCTGGAGCAGGTATTTACTGATGTTCCTTCATTAGTTTAATTTAAAATAATATTTACTAGTGGAAAATTAAATTTATTTATTACGAGATAATTATTTCGAGGTTTCTTATCAAATTTCAAAAAGTTTTTATAATCATACAATGGATCATAAAATTGTTCCCAATTCAAATTACTTAAAAATTATTTTTATTCCTTTCGAATATAAAATTAAATTCAATACAATAAGATTCCAAGTATTTAATTTTAGATTGTATTAAAATAGATTTTAGTGATTCATTTATTGCTAAATTATTTGATTAAATCAGTAATATTTTTCTTCATTCAAATTCTAAATTTTATTTTTAAATTAAAATTATTGGTATAAGACTAAGAGAGATTGTGTTTTATAGATAATCATTGATGGTGTTAGGTATTTTAAAAAGCAAAATTTAATATAATAATTTTATTTGATAAGATTTTGATATTTATTTAAATGTTTTTTTTTAATCTTATCAAATATTTAAATTGTGTATCTATCAAATTTATCAAAACGAGTTCTCTTTTTATCATTATTATGCATTAGATGGTTTTGATTTTAGGAAATCGAAATTTATTATATATTCAGAAGTCTTGGAGGTTATTTAGATAAATGGTAGATTTTTAAGTAATCATTTTTAAGAAATATTGAAATTTAATTATAGATACAAAATTTTTCTTTGTTAACTGCTTTAATAACTTATGCGTATTGAATGACGTTATCATTTATTTCTTTAAGATATTTTTACCATTAGGTACACTTGATTTTATGTTCCACTTTGGTTGAATCATACATTTCTATTAAAACTGATTATTAGATAAAATGAATTATGATTATTAATAGTTAAATTAGTAAATTGAAAATCAGACTTAATGATTTTAATTTATTCTTTTGTTAATATTACTGCTATATAATAACTAGGTTACATACTTTAATACTAATATAATTTTAAAGCTAAATTTAACTTTGTTTTGTGAACAAAAAAATTAAGATAGTATTCCCAAAGTTATATTTGTTATGAATATTACTTATTCATAGATATTAAGTTATTTTAACCATCAAATCCTGTATGTGTTGCCTTACACTGAGTCATAATTTAATTGTGTTTTTAAGTTGGTAATGATTTTCGTATATTAAACAAAGTTACTAGGTATTTTAACTACAACAGAATACTTAAAGTAATGAAATATTATGAATATTTATGGATATAGGTGTATGATCTTAGAAAATTATTTTAATAAATTTGTTCAAAGTCGAGTCGTTCACGAGATGGTAATGAGGTATTTCTTAAATTTAAGTAATTAAAATTTGTATTTTGGTATGTCTAACAATACAATTGTGTATTGGAGTTATCTTATAGGTTTACGTAATATAATAATATATTTTATTCTTAAATTCAATATAAGTCTATTAGATATGATATATTTGTCAGATAATTGCCAGTGCTTTAACATCGTATAAGGCCATGGTGAGGTTGTTTTTATCATGTTGGAGGTACGAGTCCAGTTTAGCAGGTTTAATATTATTGATAAAAAGTAGGAATAAAAAAGTAGTTGTAATATCACGATTGCCATACTTCCTTGTGGCATGGGCTGTTTAAAACGCCGAGTTCACCTTGAAACTGGTACTTTATTTAATCCAATATTTTACTTATATTCGCTTACTCGGGTCATCGGAACTTTGAGTAAATATTAAATTAAAAATCTATAAATAAAAAGTTTTACTAACAAATTATAGTATACATTATGAAATTAAAACTAAGTAATCTTTATAGCATTATATTTCATGCAACTAAAATATTTTTACATATGCTCTAAATTATTCATATTCTGAAATAATTATAAAGTTATTGATAGTTTACAAGTAATATATATATTATACATCAAATTCAAACCGATAATCTTCATATTATTAAATGTGTAGTAACATATATTATATGTTAATATTTGAACATTATGAATAAATATTTAATAAAAATTCAAAATTATATCTACGTTAAAATTTTAAATCTTAAATAAAAAATGTTTTTTATCAATACTTATGAATCTCCATGTACATTATTTTATACTTATTCATAAATGATCAGGAAGTGAAACGATAACAATGTTTAAACTTATAATTTATAGATCGCTTTCCAATACATATTAACTCAAATTATTGTTTGTACAATGTTTAATATTTAAATATATCTTCAGAATTCATATAAATCCCTAGAATTTATAACGATGTATGTGACTAACTGTTTGTTTCTGCCAATTAAATAATGTAATTATATGATAATTATAAACACTTGTTCAATAGTTGAGTTAGTATTTTACAGCTACACAAATTATACGCATTTACACAATAATAATTTGGGTATTTAGGTATGTAGTTTCGTTACATAGAAAATACATGCCGATCAATCAGTTTAATTTGATTTTGAATTCAACTAATGATATTATAAATTATATTTGTGAATTATTAATAATAAAGGTAACTAATAAAACACACTCTTTACTTATTATTTAATTAAATTACTATTTATTATTTTTAACATATTAAAAGAAAAAACGGTATTCAAATAAAATAATTTCGGAAAATATTTTTTTCAGTCTTAAAAGATACATTGAATGTAATACACCTTTATTCATAACAAATAAAATGATTTGTATTTATCAGGAACCAATATTATGTTTGATTTATGTAAATTTTAATTCATGTCTAAGATTTACAGTTTAAAAAATACAATATTGATACTATTTTATACTACAGTTATGCTCGATCAGTATACAACTGATAAAAAAAAATCAATTGTTACTCTTATGTTTGAAATTATTTAGATTTATAAAATTTTCTTTTTAGCTTACACATTCAATTGTATAGAGTCGTTGACAATCCCTCGGAAAATAATTTGACTATAGCATTTAAACTTATCTTAGCGATGATCTATACTTTACCTACTCTTCCGTTGACTTAACCTAGATGACGTCCTATGATAGTGACAAATACTTTCTCATCGAACAATAGATGACTAAAATTAACACTCGTCAAATATAAATTCAATACAGGATTTATTACATTTTACAAGTATATTTATAAATAAACATACATTTTAACAAGTTATGACAATACTATGAATTTTTATAAAAGCATGTACTATATTGGTTACTAATAATAAGTATTTTCTTATTACCTATTAAAGTTTGTATCCAATATAATTTCATATTATATTTTACTAAGTTACATGTGAAGTTAAAATTTTCATTCACAGAAAACGTTTATTCTATAAAATATGAAATATATAAATTTAGTAAATGTTATCGTTTTAGAATTTTAGAATAAATTGTTAAAATCCTTTTTTTAAAGTGTTATATTTTAATTATAATGAAACATTTATAATACAATTTATCAAAATACTATATTAGTGATAACGTCCTCCTATTTTGTTATGAAATAATAAACAGCTTCAATATTATATCATCATATAAATAAATTATGTAAAAGTTTATAAATTAACTTAAATATTAAAGTTATAAAATTATAAAATAAATTGCATTGTGCGTATTGTTCTCTATAGTTAAGTATATAAATAAAAATATTCGATATCTATCAAAAAGTTCAATTGTTTAAATCTATTACAATGACTTATTGTTTACAGTTGTTTTAAACTAATTGCTCAATAAACTAATGCTGATACATCTTATACTTCTCCGTTAAGCACTGCAGGTTGCAGTTAATAACTATTGGTAGAGGTCATTGTATTATTAAGTTGTTATTAGGCTATTAAAATGTGTTGATTCTTTCCAGTTGAGTCATATTTTTTCACATGTTGTGAAAAACATTTTTATGATATTATCTTCATTCTAATTAAATTGTCTAAACATATATACATGTATTTATTTACTAAATTATATAGGTAGGTTAGGTATCTATTTATTACACATTTTACTCTATGTAGATTATTATGTTCTTTTAATACAATTTTATAACATAGGACATTCAAAAGTATAAAAATATTGATATTATTAATTTTGATTAAGTATTTATTGACTATACTCTAGTAAATTTCATTATATAATGATGTGGTATTTCTCTAAAATTATTGCGAACCTATATTATGGTAGTTGTATCATACGCATGTGTTAACCAAAATTTACTACATCTCAATGATAACAAATAAAAATAAGTTTATAATTTAATAACTAAGCATGGAATATTTATGGAAAAGATTCAGTTGCGTTTAAAGAATTTTGTACAAATAGCATCATATTTTACTAAAAATTGAATTCCCTCGCTCGAAGTATCAACTTATTATCAATTTCCGATCTTCTTATGTATGCAACCGATACATTTCAATTACATTATTTTTTTTGCCGCAAACCTAAAATAGCTTCGTTATAAGTATCTAGAGTTGAAAACTGAAATCATCAAAAGTAATATTCAACTACTGAATTTAAACTTGGTTACGTGAAGAGAACTAGTTGGCTACACATAAAATAACTTGGAACAAATTCATGAACCAAAAGTGAAGATGATGATGAATATTGTATTATTATCGGTGAATACTAAACATACTACAAATATATATCTTCTTCACTTTCGCATTTCTTTCAACTATTTAGAGTTGGCCACCTTTGTCCTAAACTTCCACTCGTCTCGATTTTTTACATCCCTTACAAATACACCAACAGCCCCTCATTCTCAATCGTAAACAACCATCTATTTTTTAGTCTTCCTCTTTTCCTATTAATTTTCATTTTCATAACTACTCTTACTGCTTTGTTTCCTCACGCCTCATCACATGCCCAAACCATCTCAGTCTATTTTCTCTCATCTTGTCCACTATCGACGCTACATCAATATTATCTCTCACATATTCGTTCTATAACTACTAGTATATATTTATATACTAGTTGAATTACCCAGCTTCGCACCAAATAGTTTTGTCCGGCACATAGTTTTTAATGGATTATTTTTACGCTATCTCTATCTTACATTATTTAAAGCCTAGTTTGGTCTAACTGTTGGTTATAAAAAAAATACAACGAAATTACAAATGAATCGGTATGGTAGTTTTGGTTGTATACTGAATTACCTACTGGGTTTTGCATCATGGAATCGTCTTTGTCGATGTCAATATTTTGAAAAACCTTTCTTATAAAGCTTAGAGTATTGGAGAGATCACTTTGTCAAATTTCAAGTTTATAAATTTTATCGTTTTTGAGATAAAGCATAAAAAAAAATTTGTGAGGTCTCTGCATCATAAAAAAAACTACTCACAAAATTTCATAGTCATAGCTTTAGTGTTTTTGGCTAAGCAATTTTTTTTTTTTTTATTTACCTTTTTTCATTGTTATCCCTTTAGAGGTTAAATTTTGAAAAACCTTTTTTTATTACCCATCTGAGTGTTAGTGGAAACACTATGTCAAATTGTAAGTTCATATGATTGTTATTAGTAATAGTAGCGATAATCAGTGAGTGAGTGGTATTTGTTATATATATATATGAATCACTGCTGACTCAGTGAAATTAATTTTCGTTTAGAAAAACAAAAAAAACCACCGTAATATCAAAAAATATAATCTATCCTTAAAGTAAGTAATACGAAAACTTAATAAAATATTTATGAATTTCTAACGAATATTTATCATAAAAGTAAAAGACTAGAAACAAAAATATAAAAAAAATATCGTACAAATTGTAATTTTTTTTTTCAAGTTTTCGGGAGTTGATTGTGGGGTACATTATTTGTTTTAAACAAAGACTTACTAAGCTTCCATCACCAAATGTTATTTAAACAATTCGTGACAATATCCAGAAAATTGAAATATTTTCAATTTTTTGACGATTCGTTTTCACAACGGGATATCGTTGTGATGTGATCTATGTACGCACTGGAATAACTTGGAAACGTTCAATAAACATTTAAATAACATGTTGATAACGGCAACGAGTAAGACTACTATCGTGTCCACAATATTCCTAAAGCGTCTCATACACGATACGATTTGTCGTACAATAATCGTAGGCGAAAATCGTATCTTGTAGTATGTAATTATTGACACACACGCATACAACATTATTTCATATTATGAAACTACAAGTCGTACAACTATATTTTATAATCCTTAATAACTACGATAATTCTTATTATTATTATCATTATGTACCAGTGTGTAATTTTTAAAATACATTTTTTCACGTTTCAAATTATTACACATTTAAATACAGATAGGTATATTATACTCTAATAAAATGATGGCACCACCCAGGTCCAAAAAAAGCCGCAGCTAGTATAATGATTGCGTTGTTATTGGATTCCAAAAAAAAGAAAAAACAGGAAATGGTGTAAAAATTGGCTACTACAACGTAATAAGTATTCAAATACTAATTTGCTTCATGAATTACGTAGTAATGAGCCAAAAGATTATTTCAATTATTTGAGAATGGACGAAACATACAAATTTGAAATATTTAAAACGCATAACAGCAGTAAAATATAATATTCTGTGATAATATTCATTGTAGTGATAACTGGCATAATTAAAGTGACTCCGTGATACTAATATACTAGTATATCCGTGATACTAGTATCACCAATCGATCGCCTTGTAGTACGACAGATTTTATGCATGCTCAAACTTCTCATCAAACTCGTCGTACGACACATTGTACAACAATACCATACACGGTACGATAATAGTTTGTGAGATCATATCAATCAAAGTTGTACAACCTGTCGTTGTACAAGCATCACGTGTTATACGTCTGTAACCCGACTACCACCGAATGCAACAGTAGCGGTGACGCGCGACAAGCGTTTAATTTGGGCATCGCGGGCTTTTCGCCGTGCGGCTATAGGAGAGAAGTGTCTGAACCAGGGGTGATGCGGTTCGGGCGACGGTATAAGTTCTACGCACGTCTCCGGGTTGAAACCGGTATCGCGGCGGACACCGACGAACACCGATATGATGGTTCAACTACGCGGCACGCTTCCAACGTGTCTGTCCCGCTCCAGGAAGAGTCTGATGCCGCCACCACCAACACCGTACGTACGTCGCTGTGCGTAAACCGTACCACCCCACCCCCGTGCGCGGTGCGTGCGACGACGTCGTGTATCGTCCGCCGACGCACGCACAGAGTACCGCCGACCACCGGTTGATACGACGACGCCGTCCGTGTGTCACACACATTCTGCGCCGTGTCTTGCGCGCGCGCGTGCGGTTTTTGGTACGTAACTGGTCCGCGGCCGTTGGTAATATTTGATATTAATTCGTTATATCGTTTCGTCGACGTCGTGCGAGTAAGTGGTTGACGTTAATTAGAAATAAATACAAAAGAAATTCCGCGGTATTTTCCGTTTTTTTTTTTTTTTACCGTTTTCTCACCGCTACATAACCGTTGTTCACCTGTATTTGTTCGCTCGGTCATTACTCCGCTTTTACAAATAATCCCCGCACTGGCACGATAGCTAATATATATTTATATATGTATTACAATTATAAGTATTATAATTGTCGTCGACGTCTTTCGAACGCTACACGAGTGAAGAATTATTAGTGACTGTCGTTGAAAAGTAGGAATATTTCCAATCGTGTCCAGTTGATCGACTCCGAAATAACAACAGAACACGGTGTCGTCATCGTCTGTATTCCACAACAAGACTAGAGGTACACAAAAGTTATAAATACTATATTACCTATTTTTTTTTCCTAAAGCAGTAATGCGTGAAAATCCGCGTTCGTCGACGGCCAACGTAACGAGTAATAACTAATGACATAGTGTTGAAACTAGCCTCGTATGTGTATACGAGTATACAGTGTACACACGGCACACTGAGACGTGTTTTTACGATCGGTGTTAGTCGTGTATGCGTTAACTTATATTTGTGTTGGAGTCATTGACTCATTGTTGTATATTTTGTTGTTATGGACTTCACGAATCATCAACTTTAAACAAATGAGTTCGATGTTAGTTTTCCGTGTACACAAATACAGATTTTACACTAGAACCTATTGTCGTTGTGATTTACAATAAAACTCGCAACAAGGCACGTTCAAAATGTACATTGAAGTTGCTCTAATTGAATAATATTAAAAAAGTCTTGAGAACATAAAATCCCAAACGTTTATTAAAAAATAATAATAATAAACTGTTAATTCTCACAGTGATATGTGCCTTGTTCCTACCGTGTTTTTTTAATTGTTATTCAGTGATTAAAAGTCTCTTACTCAATGTTCTACACCATTTTTCATGGTGTTTTTGTATTTCAGTGAATAATTAACACACATATTATAATGAGAATTATGTTGTTATTATTATCATAATGTTTTATCTGCCATAGCACACTGATAAATTTATGTACTGTGATCACTTGTTTGTTATAAAAATACATAATATGTACAAAACTTATTTAATATAATTTGTTCACTTATGTGATTCTTATTCATGTTTGGTTATCGTAGAATATTTATGACGTCATCATTTATAAGCTATACATAAGTGCATTGATCATCATGTATCACTATGTAAAAGTTTTATTTCTTGGGTACGTATTAAATTGATTGTTCTTGTTTTGTTTAATTTAATTGTATTTATTATGTATTTTAAAATTGAATCAATTTAGAAATAAGTCATTATTTTTGTTACATAAACATTGAAGTGAATACTAGTATTTGTAATGCATCTACTAGTGCATAACCTTGTATAATATTAATATGATGGAAAATTATCATATGAATATATTTATTTTTAAATCATAAAATATTCCTAACTAATAATGCTTTGTTTTAATATCGTAGATATTTTCATATTAACTTTAATGGCAGGTGGCCATATTATTTACATATTGGTTTGACATTAAAAGAAAATTCTTATTTTAAAATAAAAAATAAAATCATGTACTTAGTACGTATTATTTCTACCCAAAAAACTAATGCTGTAATATGTTCAAAAAACTTGATAGTTTTACAAAAATTAAATAAATAAACAATACAAATATAGTGAAAAATAAAGTTAATTTTATTATTATTAATCTTGTTATTTTGTAGTTTTAAAATTTTCAACACTAAACAAACTAATGGATTTAATTGTCATCAATTAATTTTAATGTTTTTAAACTTCTGTATATTTTTAAAAATAATTATCATTTATTAGGTAAGATAACATGATAAATTATTAAATGTTTTTTTTTTTTTTTTAACTGTAAAATTAAACTTTTATAAATATAATATAGGTATGTATTAACATCAGTTGATGTTCATATATTTTCTATTATTGAAATTGAAAAAAAAATGTAGTTTCCGCATGTTGCAAACATTAAAGATGGCTATAGCCCATAGTTATAACTACTTGGATATTATATGATTATACATAATCTGACTTGTAATACTGTGGAATTAAATAGTAGTGCATTCACGCTCACCTTGGTCCTTCAAGGTTTTCTTCTTTGAATTTGCACTACCGTGTATAAGTTGCTTTTGTACTCGAAGTCATTGAAGAAAACTATATCAATTTTTTTTAGTATTATATCTAAATTTATGTAGATACTTGTTAGCCTAAATTATCATATTATTCTAAATCTGTATTTTCAATTGAAGTATGTAACAAATCTATCAAGAAATAAAATTATATATATATAAAATCTGATGTAATGGTGTAATATTAAGGTATTGATATTAAATAATACATAATAATCGAATTAATTATTTTATAATATACCCATATTTCCTTGCATGTTTCCTTAAAAAAAAAAAAAAAATACAATAATTCAATGGGTATTTTATGATATACTTTTTTTTACTCATTTCAAAATATTAGTTTGGTAATTATGTAGAATATCTTTATTTTATATATACGATGATATTCCATCTATACTAAAATATTATAATAGTATAAAAGTATTTTTTTTTTATAACAGTTTATTAAATTTGTTTTTACTGTATTCTGGGTGTTCTATAACACATAACGGATTATAGATTAAATAATTTTACCACTTCCATTGTTTATAAAAACGGTTTTCGCATTCGATTTTAAAATGAAAAAATTATTTTTATTTTTAAATAAATGATGAGATATTTTTCCTGATAACTGAAAACTTTGATAAATGTAAATTGAATATGAAACGTATTGTTAATTAGTTATAATTATTTAAAGAAAACAGAAGGAGTAGATGTATAAGTACCTTAAAACAAATAAAAAAAATATACCTTGTAGTCTAGTAACTATCCTACGTAATTTTCTCTACAATTTAAATACATAATTATAAGATTGCTATTTTTCCTTCTCATTCTTCTCAAAACCCACAAAAAAAAAAAACATGAACTGACTCCTAGTCGTCTCTTCCTCTTTACTTTGTCACTTAGCACAGATCTATCTCCTCATCTATCTATCTCATCTAACTTACCATGGTTCCGGGAACTGGAACTTTCCCGATCCAAAATAATTTTCTTTCACTTTATTTTTCTCCCCTTTGCACTCTCCAAACACACGAAACCATATATGATTTAAATCAAATTATTTTCTCATGAAACTTTCCTCTTTTAGCTACTCTTTCCCTAATAGAATCCTTTTTCTCAATCATCGTTCTCCTTCTGTCATTTCATTCATCTTTTATTTTTTCTTTAATGCAGGTTTCCATATTTTAATTATTTTAGTTTATATTTAAATTTATTGTAAAATATCTCACCCATTGTTTTGTAACACAAATCATTTTTAATCACTGTATTATCACAGAAAAAACCTAATATTAGTCAACCTATATTATCTTTTGGATAAAAGCAATAAAGAGACAAAAAAGTTGCTGTTAAAGTAAATTGATCATATTATTTTTTCCAAACATTTTAATTTGAAATATTTTAAATAGTTACAAAAAATAATAATAATACACACAAATATTTTTTTTAAATATCACATTAAAAAATATTTTATATTATTTATTATTATTATTTTTTTTTTATATGTATAAATATATAATATAATTTGTAAAAATATTCAAAAGTTTATTGAATTTTGCTGTCTTTTTTGATGACAATATTTCTAATACATTTAGGTATTGGGTACAATTCAATATTTTGTTATTATTTTCTACCAATCGATTCTCAATTGTTACTGGTGTATACTACAGTCGTAGCCATCCTAAGGATTTGTAGAGCCTGGGTAAATTAATTCGAAGGCCTCTTAAACGTCTCAATAATATTCGTGTGAGATAAAAAACTATACACCAAGTTTGTAGAAATGTTGGTAAATATCATTTTCCAAATCTCAACCAATCATGATCAATTAATTATATCGATATAATGAATTACATTTTAATAACTTCTCAACAATGTATTACTTGTTACCACATTTAATTAAAATTTAATTTATTCCTAGATAATTTATAAATAGCCTTAGAAAATAAGAAATTGGATGTTGTGTCAATATTTGCGATAACGAATTTCTATGTAAATTTAGATAAAATTATATTATTCTTACTATATTTATCTTCACACTCGGCAATAACCATAATAAATTACAGTTTTAACTATTTAGAAAATTAGATTAGCTGAAAATGTAGTACTGAAATATAAATTAAAGTTAATTTTATTTAATTAAATGTATTAATATTTCATAAAAAAAAAAAATAGTTAAGAAATAATATATTAATATCAATAATCTTTAATGGCTAACGTCAAGTATTTCTAATCAGTTTGGACTTTAAGGGAGCCCTCTTTAAATTTTCCTAGACTGTAATCTAGGGCAAAACAATTCTGTTACCTATCCCCCTTGTCGACGGTCCTGACTATAGTATATACGTTTCCGTTGTAATCGATACGACTTTACTCTCATATTTCATGTGTTTATACTGTCAAAAATTATTTAATTTTGAGTACATTTTTATTATAATCTGTCATACTAATTAATGTTATTTATTGGACTCTTTGTGTATTTTTTAAAATTGTATTCATAATGAATGAGTTTATTGTTTTGTTATTATTTTTTTTTTTTATCTTCATTTTAATATACAATTTTTAATATTTTAATTTTGAACCAAAGATAGATTGAGTAGTATATAGAAAATATAATTGTAAATCATATTTAAAACTTCATATGCTCAAAAAAAACATAATAATTAGTTTATTATTTATACATTTTACAACTATTATTTACTAACTTACTAATCTAATTGAATTGAATTGAATTATTAAATTTCGCATTATTTAACTTAATGAAAAATATATATTTTTTTAACTTAGAATATTATATCGATTTAGGGAGAATGTTGGGATTTATTATATTATATTAATATTATAAAACTATTATGTATGTAATCAATGATCACCTTCTTAATAACGGGTTTTGCGTTTGTCAAGGTTATTTTACTTCCGTTGTGCATGTGTAAAGACGATAATGACCCCGAACCACGACAAATATTTATTGCACAGTAGTATAACTTTAAAAAAATGGCTGATACTTTATTTCTAACGAATTGAAAATCTTCATAGTCATTTTTTTTTCATCCTTAATTAAATAAATCATTTAGTTATATTTTTATGTATGGTTAATTTTTTATAGTTATAAATTTGCTGAAATATTTTTATTCACTGGAGATCGTTATTTCTATTTGGATATGATTACATATGTTTACTTTTAATATTGTAAGTAAGTCTAAATTTGAGTAGTTGGTTATTTCAATAATTATAATATAACGTATCATCAAAAAAAGAACTTACGTTTTTATCTAGATTTTTCTCTATCAGTTTTATTTTTAAAAAAACAGGCGATGCGTATGTAAAAAATAGCACTACAAATGTCAAATCCTAAATTAATTCAAATGATTAGAATTATTATTGATAACAAAATTATCTACTGCCTTAATAGAATGTAGCATTATTTATTATATACCTTATAAATATGTAACATTTAAAATGTTTTATTATTGTCATGATACAAGGTTATTTTAAGTCAAATTATTCTATTGTAATCTTATATATTTGTCAATTTATTGATAATAATTAGAATATTTAGGTACCTATAATTATTCCAATTATATATTTATTTTATATGTTATAAATATTACATATTGACCTTTTATTATTTGTATTCTTAAATTAGTTAAAAAAAAAAACTAATTTTGAAGAACTAGTCAATACGTATTGCATTGCATGTTAATTATATTTTATATGTATTTAGCAATATTCGGATACTTTTTAAGTGTTACTTTTTTATTCTTTTTGATCTTTCGTGTTCTATTTCTATCGTTAAAGTAAATTGAGGAAATTGTTTTGTACAATAAATTATATAATCTATAGTTGAAGTATAATTTTAAATTATGTTCTCAAATTTTATATCGGTCTATGAAATATAATTTTTATAAATAAATTCGTCATTGTAATTAACTGAACAATATATTAAGGTTTCACTCGACCTTTGGTGAATAAATTACTGTATGAATGTATAAAATATTTTTAAAACCAAAGAATATTTAGTTCCGGGAATTTCAAGGGCACGTCTTATATGCATCTAAATCATATCTTACGAAGTTATAAATAAAGCCATCCTATTTTGTCAGCTTCATTAATTATAAATTGAAAATGAACCTGTATTTTTTTTTTTTTTAATGTTCAGCTTTTTTTTTTTTTAGGTTTTTTCAATGTTTTTTCAACATAATTATCATGTTGACAAATAAACTAAATAATTAATAAATTAATGTATTGTGTTTATGTAAACCTTATGAAAGGTCGTATATAATGGGGACATCAGATATTATACTTCCCTTATCAATATTTTTCTAATAATAAATTCAATTAAAGGCCATTGCTTATATTAATATTGTTATTTAACAATTGATTATAAATTTACATAACCTAAATAATATTTTTTCATTTTCATTTGATAAAAATTTACTTGATTATAAATTATAATTATAATTTTATAATATTATAATATTATTATTATTATTATTATTATTATTATTATCATATTATAACTATAATTATAAATTTTATTTATCAAATTGTTTTCAACACGTATAAAATGATATGTTTTAAAAGAAGTTTTTGAGTACAACTTGGCTACAATGTAGCACAATTTTATTGGTAGCTTTGATTATAGAATAAACAGAGATCACTCATTTTGGCTTCTAAACTTCTGTTTATATAGACTGCCGATAAGTAGTGTTGCATGAATGTACAATTAATAATTTTTCCAAAAAATTACAGAACCCGCCTCAATTACAACAACCATTAGGTTATCAATAGACAAATTATAATTATATTCTGTATCAAAATCAGAAGATAATGTTGATTTGTTAAATTGTATTTTATTTTGCAGAACTATTGGGTCAATTATTTTTGCATTAAAATCTTATTGTGTTTCCTCGCAATTTTCCCCTTTAAATGTATACGAAGAAAAAATAAAATAATTTCTAAATTAATTCCTGATCGTTCTAGCTATTGAGTTGTTGTTATAACCAGTGGTATTGTGGGGTGTATAATAATGACTTCTCTATTTATTAGTTGACGCGTATACTTATTTCATAAACTATGGAGCTATAAACATTAGTTAATCTTTAATCTTTTTTTCATTCAAAAATCAAAAATACCAAACATATTTTCTTGTTATCACGTTTCTTAGGAACAGTTATTTTTTTTACATTTTTACAAGACGCAACAATAGTTTTAAACTGCATTTTATTGATTTTAAATTTGGATCTTTATTTTGTTAACTTATTTTATTACTCGTGGACAAAATAACAGTGGGGGGTAGGAATTAACCCCATTCACTCTTTTTACTTACAATTGGTGTATACTCAAGATTTTTATTAAGACTACATATATTGGTTATAACCACCATTTATCAAAAAATACTAAAAATATATCCTGATTCAAAGATTAGTCGTTAAAAATACAATGTAATTTGATTTTTCTTCTTCCAAAAATTGTAATACACAGTTAATGATCTGCATGAAACCTTTAAAACATGGTGGCTTAATCCCGTGGTTCTCAACCGGTGTGTCGCGACATACTAGTGTGTCACGTATTACTTTGGAGTGTGTCGCCAAAATATTATTAATTAAAATTATAAGCTTTCAAAGTATGAACGTATATTATTACGGAATTCTGATGAAATAATAAAAGCCGCATATAAAAAAAAATTATAATGATATTCTTATTGATTCTTATTTTTTAGAAATATCATAAAATATAACGTTAAAATCTAAATTTTGTATGTCTCAAAATGATTCATTTTGAATTTCTCTGTAAATTCAATACACAGGAATAATAAGAATTGAAAATTTCTTTTTTTTTTTCAACATCGTACATGTCTGAATCAGTATATTCGATATTGGAAATAACAAAAAGCAAAAAAAGATATTGACAGTAAATTACACGAAAGTTTGTTAACCATTTGCCCATGAATCGAAGACCTATGCAGGCCTGCATATTTATGAACTAATACGGTTTTTCATAAAACTTTCTTTAAAATTTTTAATTTCAATCAAGAAATTAAGACTTTTTTTTATGTTTTAAATTTTTAGATAAAATTTCCAATATTAATAAAATCCACTAATTGTTTCAAGTGTGTCGCCATTTTTATAAATCTAAAATAGGGTGTCGTCATACAAAAAAGATTGAGAACCACTGGCTTAATCAATTGTCAACATTTTAATTGTTGTAAGTTTGTAAAGTATTGTGAAGCTCCTATTAAAAATTGTTTTATAATACCTAAATCTGCTATTAAGACAACCAAGTAAATCGGTTGGATGGGGAAAATGATATGCATTGCGCGTTATCAAAAATATCCTTTTGGGTTATGAACTTGGTAAAAATAACAACCCCAAATTTCTCATTAAATTATTTTAATTATAACATTTAATTCGCTTATTTTATTCACCTATGATGAGAGCATCACCACTTTTGCATCCTAACTACACTAGCACTTCATAGCGGTTGCATCCAATTAGTGAATATTAATATTGCATGATTTATCAGTTTATTCAATAATCAATGGTAGTAGCTACTGGATATATATATATATATATTTAATATTAAATATATAAATAATTTTAAAATATACACAATATATTTTAAAATTTAACATGAATATTAAAACAGATAAAACGATTAGCATTATAATGTTAATCGTTTTATTTATTTGGTAACAATATAATGATAACAGTTTTATACGTCATTCTATAGACCAGGGATGGGCAACTGGCGGCCCACATACTTTTTTTATCTTGTCCATGCTATATTTTCAAATCACTTCATTACATTTTAGCGTTTATCAGTGTCTAATTTTTCACGTTGATGGTAAAATATAGATATTATATTTTGCTCTAGCATTGAATTCTAGGTAAATTAAATGTCTAAATATAATTTATATCCATATCGGCATAGTTAACTTTGCTGTTGGTATTAGGCACTTATTTTATTGTATTGGCTCATTCGTAAAATTAAATTATTTTAAACAAATGCAAATTGTCAATTTGAATGACCTTTTTTTCATTGTTGCTTTCTCTACTACAGTCCACCAGATTTTAAAGTTGGTTTGAAAAATTAACTAAAATATGTGGCCCTCTAGTTACTCTGAATTGCCCATCGCTGCTATTGACAAAGCTGTTTTAAAATATAATAGTTTATGTGATTTAAAACAATAAATATAGTTTATACTCTATTGCGTATAAATACATACACCTACTTATAATGTATTTAATTTTTTTTTCTAAATTTAAGAATTTTATGTTATAAATTGATTCATATAAAATTGTTTGTTTCAATGATTTTTAGATTTTATACCGAGAATAATTTATTAGAACCTTTATAATTTATTATTTATCCAGTCCAGAGAAGCTGCAAATGTAGTACCTAGCTTTTTCAATCATTTATATTCTTATTCAAATTCTTCTTAAAACTATATCATTGATTCTGTAGGTATTTAAATAAAGTAAGCAGTTAAAAATAAATTCGAACATTAGAGAAAAAAATAATAGTTTATTTACCTTTAAATGTTTTATACTGAATAACTTTACTGTGTTTATTGTGAAAATGGTTGAAATATTACGACGCTAACAAAAGTGTAATGCTTACGACGTAGGTAGATAAAACATTTTAATTAAATTAGAGAGAAGAGTTATTTTAGAATTGTGTATTTTTATCTGTATCTCAATGAAAAAATGAAATATGCTACTTATACTTTTATTCACTTCGTTGTTATGCTTAGATGTCTGTGATATTGTAGCACGTATATACATCCACAATTTATTTTTTATTCGTACAATGATATTTCACATTCGACCGGAAGGTAAAAACTACTCATATTATGTAGGTAGTGTGTGCGGTGGCATTGCACTGGGTAGACATTAACCCGGGATGTACATAAACCGATCGTCGCCAACACAATTAGCTTTGCGTCTCGCTGGTGTGCGCGTATGTGTTTTTGTAGTCGCCCTTGACCTAGAGCCCCAGATATTAGATAAACCCCACCTAACCTAACCTATTGCGTCGGCCATGTGAAGTATGAACTGGTACGGTTCCTCAAACATAACGCCGAGAACAGAAACGTCTCTCCAGTTTTGACCACGCGATCGCCAAGGAGTCATTGTGACTCTGAATCCTTCGTCGATTGTCGCGCGTGTGAAACAAATTTTCGTTGCTCACCCGGTAAAACGTATTTCCTATCTCCATATTTCCTACGCGCTGTGCATGTTAACATTTTTTTCCGTTTAAAAACCTCTTAATTTATTTACTCTCTCGCGTGTTTTTCTGTTATGTGACGTTTTACAGTGTATTTAATGTAGTCGATATTATTATACAACGTTTATAGTACAAACAATGAATGATGTGGCTATCTAACCCTAATTACTTGTGGCTATCGGCGAACATATCGCACGCGTTAAAAACAAACGAACGGATAATACGTACTACTACTGTGCTTTTATTTTTCAACCGATTAATATTTGTTGCCTGGCTACGCAATTTTTACTATCGTTGCTACCATCAATCACACGTCACCATGAGCTGATCGCATACTGTCTGATAATTTCTCACCGGTATGTTCTATGTTGATTTGAAATGTTTTTACTCATTGTTTACATACACTGTTGAGTCTAAATAGTTATATATAATGTAGAACAGAAGTTGAGTTGTGTTTTGTAACAATTTAGCAATTAGGTACTTAAATTTATTATTAATGTACTATTTTTAGATTCTGAAAGGAGCAAGGAACATAGTAGTGTTTTATCATGATACGTATTTTTGGTTATTCTACAAAAATTGTTCTGATCTTCAACTTTTTTTTTATGATTCGTATCTAAATGGTACAATAGGGAAGTCAGTGTTTGATTTTCTCGATGGGTTTTTTTCTTAATAACTAAAATATATAATAAACATATATAATAATACAAATAACCCGTAAACTTCACACGATACCGATTTTCGAAAAAATTTAACCTTTTTTTTCTAAAAATCTATTCAATTAACCTGATAAACAATTAATTATGTAATTATACTAATATAGGAATAATTAATACTATTTTTTTGATATAGAAGCTGATTCTACTGTATTTCTTCACTTAGTCATTTTTATTAACATTGATTTCAAATTGAAAAGTACAATTTATATCAGTCACCTATTCTTCAAGGTCAACCAACTCATGTGACATGCTTTTTTATTTATAGTTACAATTGAAAATACACTATTATGTAAACATAATTGTTAAAACGATTATCGTTTATGAATTCAGATAATATATTTATATCATTTATTTTTTTTTTCAATTAAAGCTATTTATTAAATAAATAGTTGTATTTTAAATATATAATTTAAGTACAACTTACACATTTTTTTGTATTCATGACCGACGTCCAATAAATGTTATTTTAAAGTAATTTCACATGAAAGTCACAATATTATTATTGGAAGGTCACATCCTTGCTCATGCCCTTAGTCGTTCAATCCACTCATATAAATCGTAAGACAAGGTTAATAAAAACATAGTATTTTTACTTATGTAAAATTGAGAAAATATCAAATAACTTAAATAAGTATTCTATACTGTGATTGTCAAGTTTAAATAATTTACAACACGTAATTCAAATAAAAATGTTTACTTAACATTTGAGTTTATAAGTCTATATCCATATCTAATTTTGTTTTTATTTTCTTAAACATTTTATGCTCACCAGACAACACTAGGATATTTTTTTCATTTATAAAATAATATTGTTTTTTTTGCTGTACTTAAACCACTGATAGCATATGAAAATGTAGTATAATATAATTTACATATATTTATTTGTTTACATACGTTTTTAATTTATTTTTAAACTTTCCTATTATGCATACGTAATATTATTACTTTAAATTGTGTAATTATTGTATTTCTCATACATTATTTTCACGTTTGTAAAATTCTTGGCATCCATCTAATGAGTTCGCAAAATCAAACCAGTCAAATAAGTATATTTATACTATACCTAATGATATTACTATTCAGTATGGCCACACTAATTGTTATTGTTAATTTATTCAACGTAGAATGTTATTGCCTCCAGCTAATTCTTTTTATTGCCTAATATATAATATAATACAATATAATGCATTGTTGCCAATTTGGAAACATTTTATTAGTGTACATTTAGTTTAAAACTCATAGTTTTTATCACCGTATTGTTCAAAATGTTTTTATATATTATACATCTTAACAAAAATTTAATAAAAAACTACACTCTTTCGTCATAGAGTGATAAACATTACATTTACCATGTTTATGTATTACTTTGTTTTGTAATGTACATATACGTGTAGTATGTACTTATATTTAATTAATATACGTAAATCTGTTCAATAAGTTATTTATTTGATGTAACTAATGATGTATTTAGAATGGGAATCTTCTTGAAGATGAAACTGTCACTTGGTGCCAAATTCTGAGGCTCTTATAGGATCATAAAAGTTAGGGATTACATTTATAATATTTTAATTTTAAAATGTTCATTTGAACAAAAAATTATAAATGTGGGTTCATCCATTTCTTATTTTATGAATTTAATATTTCTTATCGCTCATCAGTTAAGTATAACCGTAATTTTGAGCTCCAAGTTGAAATAGTTTGCTTAAATATATTTTTACCGCTGAAAACCACTAGTGTAGCGTCGTCTTAATATACTTGATTTGGTGCAATCACATTTAATAAGTTTGGAAATATATGTATTATATTGGGATGGATGCCTACTTCGCTTATTACCTAAGAATTGTGCTTATATATAGTTATTAGATAATATTATGTACATAATGTCGCGAAATTCTAAATACTCCTTTGAGTATAGAACTCTTCCTGTCTAATCAGCTGTAGTATATTAATATGACACTAATATCTAGGTGAATTATTGTGTTTAAAATCTATCGAAATTAAAGAAACAACTTAAGGCGATAATTTAGTGTCAATTAAAGCTAATTATAATTCCTCTACTGTTTTGAAAATGTTCTCTAATGTTTGAAACGAAATATATCTTCAGAATGTAATGATTTATAATATATATATTTATATTTAATGTTCACAAATCTTTAAAATAAAATACCACATGAGGTATCTTTTGATTTAACCTACCTTTTTTATTTTTAAATTTTTTTTTTTTTTTTGTTTATTGAAATCGTTGACACGATATACTTTGTTGTGATAATGTTACTTCACAAACAATAATTGATTTGAGTAAAACTATAGTTAACTATATTTCTGTTGGTAACACCGTTCTATTATTCTAGGTTGCACTACGTTCCTTTTGTCTTATTAAGATTTTTGCGAGGTCATTATGTCTTGTCAAGTAAGGTCTTGCAATGATATTTTAATTTCTGTTATAAAAAAGTAACATAAAAAAGTTTTTTTTTAAGTATTTATCACAAAATAATATTATTTTATAAATAAGTATTTTATTACAAAAATAACTATAAATACATTTTAATTTTAATTTTTAATTCATTCTAAATTACAATTATTCAAATGTACAGGTTGTTTGTATTTATAATCAGTTATATAAAATCTAATAAGCTATTTTTTAGTAACGATATTTTGAAAAGGCATATAACCACGAAAGGAATGTTCCCTTTACTATAGCATATTGACCCCTATAATTCCTTTACGTCATTTATCAATTTAAGACTAACCAATTATAAATGATAAATTATCTAATGATTCAAATGTATTTAAGTTGATAATGCCCACTAAAACAATAAACTCTACTTCTTAACAACGCATGAAAAATATTCAATGTTATCTAGTAAATGCATGAAATACCAACATTGATTATTTAAAACAATTTAAATTAAATATTGATTAAATTTAACCAATTGAATGTGAGAGTTTAATGATTATTAACTTTATTTGTATTTTGTACTATAGAAACCTAAACACCAAGTTTCCTATTTTATTATTGTATTTTTAAATAAATGTAATCTATTAAGTATTTTTCTCAGGGACGTATTTGGGGGGGGGGCGATTCCCCCTGAATACATATTTAAGGAATTAATTATACGAGTATAATAACAAATTTTTTAATGTGGACCATTTGATAATTAAATAAAATTACGCGTGGCTGTGAATACTGAATTGGGCTTTTTGTCAGGTCCATACTTAGTGAAAAATCAAATAAAACACAATCGCAACTTTCAAAACACAGACAGGTGTTAAAAAATAACCACACAAAAGTCGATTTTAAGTTGATCCGACATAAGATTAAAAAAAAAATGACAAATATTAAAAATTCATTCGATTTAAATGTTACCAAAATTTGATTCATATATTTTGAGCTTGATAAAAAGAAGAAATTAAAAAGTTAAGAAATAAGAAAAAAAGGAAAAATTTAAATCCCCCCATCCTAGAAGTAAGTCTAAATACGACCCTGATTTTTCTACTTGACCTATGTACGAAAAATAAATATTTACATTTGCCGAAAAAAAAATTATTCGGATACCAATAGGTACGAATCATATTTCAGTTTTCACAATTATATTATGTTTTTCCTATTATTTTTTTTAGTTTGTATGTCTATAGACATTTAACCTGCTCTAATTTGTTAATTTATTCCTTAATTTCCGATCTACTTTATATTGAATTTTGTATTGAAAGATTTATCATTAGATATAACCCAATTTTAAAGGTAATTAAATGCATAAGATGGTTATGGAATCCAAAATAACATTGTAAAGGTACTTGTATATTTGATATAATTTTAAAATCTTTATTATTGTGTTTATTAAATACATTGAATGTACATGAATAACGTATATAACATAAAAATGTATATGTATCTAAAGAGTTTATATTATATCCCCCCCCTTAAATTCAATGTTTAAGATTAAAAATATTGTAAGTTTATAAAAAAGTATAAGTAACCTTACGATTTTTCTATACAATATAAACTTTTAAAGTTATTTGTTTTTAACATTATGTTTATAAATTAGTGGGTTAAAAAGAAGTCAAGGCAATCTGGAAATGGCTAAGATGGTATTGATCCTACATACAATTTCTAATCTAACTGTTGAGAATTAACCAACTTGTCTTGTTTATGTCTTATTTTTATGATCACATGCTACATGACGCCATAAATGAATATATTTGTTCTCATCATACTTATTGTTACTTTATTATACATACTGTGTAATGTTTTATTATTGCATTACAATGCAAATACATTTTCAGGTGAATTGTAGAAGGGGATATAAATTATCTTCATATTACAAAGACTATGTAGTTCGTGGTATTCAATATGGTAGTGAATGGAACTAGAAAATACATTGGGTTAATATTCGGTATAAATTTCAAGGTCTTTTAATATATGTGCTCCCTACTGGAGTCAGTTACCTAATAGATATTTGAATATTTCATGATGACAATTTATTAAAAAAAATTAAGTCTCTGTGTTTCATTAAAGATTTTTATTATAAATGTATTGTTCTTAATTTTTTTTATTTTTATGGATGGTATATGTAAAGAAATATTAATAATAAATTCAATATTTTGAAATTAATATGGTATTTTTTCGGCGATATAAAATTAGTTAATAATTTGCCTTTAATGCTATTAAAATAAATTATTTTATTTTATGTACATTGTTTAATATCTGTTCAAAATTGAATGAATCACTCTAAAAAAAAAATACAAAGTACAAAAAATTTATTTTAGTGCTACCTACAATTTTCTATTCTGAGAAATTCTGCAATAATTAAATTAAATGTTAAAGTTATACAAAACATAAATAGCTAGTTCAGGTATTTACAAAAAAATTATTTAAAGTCGTTAATCTCTCGGGGTTTCGATATTTTGTATTATTATCTTGTACAATGTTATAATGTGTACAACGGCAACCCTTTTATAATGTAACTATAAGAGAAAAATGTTATTTAAATTTGAATTTCAATAAAGTATCTTTAAAAAAAAAACTAATTTAAATATTACTTTTGTTTGTTGATATTTCTATTGTATGTTGATTATAAATAAATTATAACTTTCAAGTATTTATAATCAATGGTAATACGAGTATTAATTAAATTGTAGCATAAAATCATAAATATGACATACTTTTATGTAATTTATTTAATGAAATCGATAATTTCCTTGACATTTTCAGATACATGGGTTTTTTAAAATTATAATCAAATGTTAATTCTTATTTAACATGCGGTTTTCAAATAATATGTTGATTGAATATTACTTATTTTATAATAATTTCCAAATATTTCAATTAAGTGAGTTAAATTATTTACCCAGTAATATGTTAGTAAAAAAACCTACATTAAAAAATTTTAAATGTTGAGTTCTATAGCATGCGAGGCTGGTCAAGTTAATGATATTTTTTTAACTCAGTTAAGTTAATTGAATTAATGTTCAATTAAGTTAATGCACATGAAAATTACATCAATTAAGTTAAAAAATATCGTTAACTTAACTTCAATTAATAATTTAAGTTTATTACAAAAAAAAAAAGAAAGTATTTACATTAAGCGCTGATATTAGTTATGTATATATTAATAATTTACGACTAATCTTATTTAACATTAACGATAATGAAAATGCAGAAAAATCTTATTAGACTCTAATAAGAATAGAAAAGTATACATTTCTTTATTGGGACATGCAAATGTCAAATGTATGGTAATTTATGTATGATTTGTTTTTATTAATTTTTCATACAAATCTCATATGATATATATAATTTTAAAAAAGTTTTATTTTTAATGTTCAATAACAGTATGAGAATTAAAAATAATTACTATAGCTGAAAATGTAACTATAAAATTATACGGGCAATAAATATATACTCGTATGGTAGATACAAAATATTAAAATCTATGTATAATATTATTTAATTTTATTAAAATCTAAACAAATAAAACAATACAATGGATTGATTAGTCATAATATCTATTGAATATCAATAAAATAGTTATCTCAAAATGTTGATCAGCTATTGAATTTCTTCTCTTATTCAATAATATTTAATAACATCAATCTTATTTAATAATATCATAGATTATGGAATAATTCTAATAATTATAGAATACATTTATTATCAGTATTATTTGATCATTGATAATATATACATATTTTTATAATAAAGGTTTATGGCCACTTTTCATGACAATGGTAATGTAATTACCAATTACTAATTCATGGGTGGCATGGTTATTTTTACTCAATAGTCTTAAGACGGTCGAATAATTTTCCCGAGATCAGCAGGACCTCCATGATAAATATTATGGTCTCATCAAAAATTTTCGAAGTTTTTATTTTTATATTTTTCTAAATTCCATTAACTTATCAAATGTATCATTTTACAAAAATACTTTTCTGGTCTTGAAAATCAAAATTAACTTAATTTAAATAAATGAAAAAAATAATACGTTAATTTCAAGTTAATCTGTAAGCAAATGAGTTAAGTTAATAATTTAATTTATCTGTAATGATATAAGTTAAGTTGATAAGTTGAATGAACTTAACTTCTAACTTAATTTTTATCTTATTAACTCATTAATGCCCAGACTTGATAATATGTAATTATTTCATACACATAAATCATAATACTAACTATTATATGTAAACTTATAATACGATAATATTATATTTGTGTTTCTAATAGTATTGTAATTGTAGTATACAAGTATATTTTTAAATTTTAAAATATATATAACTTAATGTTTTAAACAAAACCACATACATATATTTATGATCATGTATATTAATAAATATATTTACTGTACCATTGATAATAAATATTAATCATATTTCATATCAATGATTATACATATGAATTTTATTTATAATCCTCAGATAAAGTAGTTTTGTATTCTAAGACTTTAAATTATAATTAAAATTATTTATATCTTATTACAACCAGAAAACAATATTTTTGACGGTATAATGTACTGTTATTAATAAATTTATAAAATCAACCTTAAAAATGTTAGACCTAATTTGTATGACATTTATTGGTAAATTTAAAGAATTTTAACGAAAATATAAAATTTAAAAATTACATGAACCATTAATTTTTAATTATTTTAAGATACCGTTTTTCGAATTTGATGATTCATCATTGCATTCAAATGAATACAAGTAGCTCAATTAACGTCAGTCTTAAATAAGTGTATAAACATAGTTTGCTTCCTAACTTCCTTTACTTGCCAATTATCCGCCTTCGGAGTAAAATTTAAAAAAAATTTCATATTCTATATGTTTGTTTGAAGTTTGGTGTAGTTGTTTCTGACAATTCTAATTTAAATTGGCGTTATGTATAGGCAACATATTTCACTTATCAGAGATTTAGCACTGTTCTTTAAAATTAACCGTATTCTGAACATCCCAGTTTTTCATAATTTTTTATCATTTTTAGATATTATTTAAATTGGTCAATGTTGTGATGTTACATAAAGACATTGTTTTGTATCTTTTCTTATACCTACAATATTGCTTTAGAATTCTATCTATAATATTTTCTGCATTTTTGCATTTATTTCAAGACATTTTTGTTTTCTCTTTTGTAAATCGGGCATTTTGGTTTGATTTTGTAGCATTTCCAAATCTCCGAAAAAACAATGATTCTAGTGAAACTGATCAACAACGGATGTTCATCACCTCCCGAATGGGCTGCTATTGAAGTTCAAGGTGAACTCGAATCACGTCACCATAGTCAACTCGAATGCCAATACATTGGTGACCTTTTTGCAACAATCAAGGACAACGCGCCCATACTTATTATTGGCCATCACATTCTCTATGGGAAAATGCTAACATTCGAGAAACCATTAGCTGTAATGAGAAAAAAAGGAGAGACTGAAGAGTACATAGTTGAAGCTATAGTTACTAAAAAATTATTGTTTAAAGATAGACCTAAACCCATTATTGCTAATGCTAAAAAGAGTTAATATTTGTATTATTAAACTTATGATTCTTTCAAACATAAATAAAATGTATACTTCATTGTATTTCAAAAACTAATAAATCAAATATCATTTTTAAAATTAATATTTAAGTTAATGATCTATTCATTATGTAGAATAATACTAGGTGTATATTTTTAATAAAATGTCAATTGTTAAAATGGTATCTAAAGATGTTTTTATATTTTTTTTTGTTGACTTGGTGGTTGCTTTGTGAGTACAATTTGCGCCTTGAATTTTCTAGTTATGCAACTCAACACGCATTCACGATGCTTGCGTTATAAATATTTAGGGCCAACTGAGTGTACCGTATATTGACCGTAGTCTTCTATTTATTTTTTAATATCTAATTCAAATCCGTTCATGTTTTGTTTTAGTAGATACTAGTTGGTGTATACATTTTAAACCTTTCTTTTTACATTTAATATAGAACAGAAAGAATAATTAAAATCACATTTAAGATCATAGGTTATATCAATGTTTCTCAATCGTGAGAGGCGGAAAAAGGGTATCTAACCCCTAGATGAGTGGTCGTATGTATCGATCTGAAATAATATAAGGCTAATGTAAAAAACACATATTTTATTTTAATTAAAAATTAAATATAAATACATAACCATAATGATAAAAGTGAAAAAATTTTTAGTATAATTACGCTATTAACTATAATAAAGTTAAAAGTATAAATTAATGTAATTAATCGTGATTGTTCAATATTCAAAATTTGTTTATTCGGGGTTTGAAATTGGTAACACGAATAAATAAAGTATTTCTTGATGATAAACAATTTTTGTATTTAGTTTTTAATGCCACTATGAGAAATCTTTTTCGCATACCTATTTAAGAAGTGACGAATGGTACCAATATTTACTCATATACTAGTTGTTTGTTTATGGGTTAATGATATAATATATTTTCTGACTTGTAAATCAGATGAAAACTTAAATTACTTTTTATTATAAAAGAAATTAATTGATTTTTATTTTTTGAGGATCGCGACATTAAAAATGTTGAAAAACACTAGATTATATGATTATTATATACATATATTATGTTTTTTAATAATAGTCCAGATTTTTATTGTTAAAATTAGCTAAACTGTTATTTTTATACGTATGTAAAAAAAATCGTTATTTCTCACAGCTTATCATTAAAGTCGAGATAAAATCATTGCAATATTGTATTATTTTGTATAACTATTGTTATTTAAAACTGTTGCATAATAATGTTTATAGTGTGTTATTGAAGTAAACAGAAACTCACGGTTATATTTGTAATAGAAACCTAGGTTTCCTAATTAATAAATATGTGCTTATGTTACATTTTTAGGTGATCGCTTCTCATGTATTGGCAAATAGGACTAGAAAAATCTATTTTATTTAAAGACTTAAGTTATAATAAAATTGCTTATATTTTTTGTCTTGTTATTCATTAGTCTTTTAACTTACCACATCAAAATATTTCATTTTATTTTTAGTTTAACTATAAAAAAAAAGAAAAAATTCACCAAAAAATATTAAGTAATGATTTCTCAAAGAAAATGGGGTCGACGAATTTGAGCCAAGGTCTCCTATGTATGAGTATTTTTTTAACCAATGGTGGTGAGACTGTTAAGAATCTGTATGACCAAGAGTTTATATTTCCAAGGACAAAGGACGTGATGATAATTAAGTCCCTCGATTATCTTAGATTTTAATCATGAAATTATTTATTTATTTTATTTAATAAATATTCAATATTAATTTATTTTCTTATCATCATAATTATGGCGTGTAATAAAAACATTTTTTGAAGTTAAATTAGACTAGATTTTTACTTTTAATGTGTAAATATTTTATATTAGTCCGATTTTAATTCTATTATTATATTCAGGAACTGGAACCTATAGGTTTTTTCGGTTCCGGTTTCGATTTTGGTTGTTCAATTAATTTTTTAAGGGTTCTGGTTTCAGTTTTTTAAAAGAGTATAGGTTCTTGAACCGATTAATTTCGGTTAATTCTGATTATTAGGGATTTATTAAAAAAATAATATGAAATTATTTATTTATTCTTGTTTAAATTGTAATTGTTTCATTTCATGAAAATAGAAGGTATTATAAATAGTTAAAAAAATTATTATAAATATATTAAATATATATGTATATTATATCCTCCTATTATATTTCTTTGAGTTAGGTTATTTTATTCTAACTTATAGTAAGAATTTGTAAAATATTTTGTAATATTGTGAATTATTATCATTTAATGAAATAACTATCTTTAATTTAAAATTTAATTTTAATTAGGAATCAAAATTAATACTGGCCACTGTTTCAAGTTAAAAAATTTCTATAATCATTAATTATATTTAACACTTAATAGACAAGATAGATAATATACTCATTGTAAATTTTAATATATTAATAAACATACAAAAATAATAATAGTAATAATAATAGGTAATATTACAAATTTACTTATTACATGCTTAACACTATTACAGTTTACATCTCAAAATAATAAAAACATAAAAATAATTGGCTTTTATTTTTTTGAACCAACAAATGGGCAAACAAAATAGTCATTACCATAGTTTTACTAGTCTAAATAATTGACCTAAATTAACCTTTTTATAATTAAGGTTACGGTTATGGTTTTTCATTTTTGGAAATAAAGGTTCCGGTTTCACTTATGGTTCCTAAATTTTAAAGGTTAACCGGCTTCAGTACTAGTTCTTTTCGGTTACAGTTCTGGTCCCTGATTATATTACAGTGAAATATTATTTCTGTTAAGTATTCTTGCGTATTTTGAAATTAAAATAATTATCGATTTGTTCTATGAATAATATACAATATATAGGGTTTATACATTTATACAAAGTATCAACCTTATTTATTTCAGTCCTTAAAGTTTTTCTATACAGTATTTTTTTGAAATATCATTATTTTAAGAAAATTTAAACTAACCACTTATAGATTGATTTTTCTAAAACAGATCAAAGTAATTTTAAAATAATTTTCTGTGTTCGTATAGTTAAGAACTTTATAAATTTAAGGAACATTTATTGGTAATTTTTGTTATGAATATAACCAACCTATTGATTTGTTATAAAACAAATATATTTTTTGTAAATATTAACTAGAACATTTTCGTAAAATAGTTGTTTTTTTTTTGAGTCATAGTAATTTATTTATAAGATTTGATAATTGTTTATATTATTGTTTATTTTGTTTTAATCATTTTGCATGCTAAATTTAAAAATGTAAATATTTATCTATTATTCTGATAATGGCGAACTAAAGTCAAAAAGGTATATCGTGTTATAGTTAAAAAACCGCATTTGTATTGCCCTTGAATATGTTACAAACTTGAAATTAATTTGTATACTGACAATTGACTGAAACAGAGCCATCTCAACTTGATGATAATTTGTCAAAATGCAAGTTTCCTGCTATTGTAGGTAGAGAAGTAGAACACATTTTGTCATTCATTGTTAAAAAAAAAAAAACAATGAAATTATCATAATTATGTAGACTATAGGTAGTATTAAATTATCAAAGGGCAAAAGTGAAACAATTTGCTGCCTTGAAAGAGCCTTGGTCTCTTTAGATTTTTTTTTTCTTTTTATTAGCCCAATTTTTACTATTTTACGAATATTTAAAGTTAACATAAAAATATAATGATTTCTTTTAAATAATTTTCGGTTTATACTTAAAAAAAAATCACTTAAAAACTTATTGAAATAATCCAACCAAACATTTTAGATTAAATAATATTGTTTTATATTATATCTCACACACCAAAGTGCAAATATTTATTTGGAACCATATTTTACATTCATGACAGTTTATCTATACATTCAAGATACAATTGTATGTATGAGTATTTTATCTACTTTTGAAACATAAACTATGTAAAAGATAATTAAAAACTGGTATAATTTCTGAAGATTACTGTCTTTTAAAATACAAATATTATATAATAAAATAATAAAAAAATTAATTAAAATTAAATATTAATAAATGGTTAATACTTATAAATTAATATACAGTGTGATTCCTTTTAAAGGTAACACTAAATAATTCTGTCCATTAACATTGAATTTATGTGAGATATAGTACATTAAAACAGTTAGAGATTATTGAAATACACCTTTTTTTACAATTTTTAAATATTTAACATTTTTATTTAGCGCATATGGAGTATAACTTACATTTATTTTAATTGCTACTTCTACTTTCAATAAATGATTTGGATAGACCGACATTGTTTAAGTCCATTTAGACTTTTTGACCGTAGCTCTAAAACTAAAATTGACTAAATGACAACGAGTTAAAATTTCGACTAAAATGATTGAATTTTTCAACAATCATCCTAGAATTTTAAGAATTACCATGCAATTTCCCGTATTTTTTTTTTTTTTTGTATTAGTTGGTTTTCAGACATCTTTAAATTATTAAAATTTAATTTTGAGGAATACATTAACTTCAATTACGCCTTTGCCGTAAATGTTAGTTAATTTACTTATATACGTGGTCATTGTTTTTTCCTATCACGTGATATTTGCAAAATGTTAAATAGTAGGTACTATAAATTGTAAAGTGTTATAGTGTGCAAATGACACTGAACTCAAATCTACTTTCCGGTATAATGTACCATACATCTTGTTTCCTCTTTTATAATATTTTATTGGTACTAAATCTTTTGGTAGGTGTCAGTATACTATATTTAATTAATTTAAATAAAATTTCAACGACGACCATACATTTCATAATTAGATACCCAAATCATATTACTCCAGACACCATTTTCTGTCAAACGGACCGAAACGGTTTTGAGCACGATCAATATTATACATTTAGACCGGAGGGACCAAGTTCCATTAATTATGGTACATTCACCACTATTGTTATATGTATTGCCCAGAGTGTATAGAATGTAAATAGGTACATATATATTTATATAGTTTATAGTGCATATACTAATTTTCAGTACATTTTGAGCGCGCACTAACGTGTGTGTGAAATATCAATTTCGCATGTGTATATTATACTACATTAGATTTTGTAAACTAATAATATACTCGTAAGTCGCATTTTATATACTAGCGGTGACAAATAATGTATGCGTGTACCTATATGTTGTGTGTGTTAATATTAATAATTAGAAATATTAAGGGATCACATTTTCTTTCTGTTTGATTATTCCTTGTGTATAAAATGAGTAAAATTTGATCGTGTTCGATTTCAAAGTCAATTGAACTTATTTGTGACACGAACAACTACGAATGATAATTACGTACAGACATTGTAACGTTGTATATCAAAGTAATATCAAACGACTTAAAGAACCCAAGAGAAAATCTAGTTTTGTTTTTACCAAAACATTTACCTTTTTTTAAATTATAAGTTTTCCCATGATTTTCTTTTTTTTTTTTTTAACGGGTCTTAAAACCAACGTTTTGTATGTACGAGAGTATTTATGTAATCAACCGCCAGCATGTTATACTTCTGTATAAACAATTGCAGCGCCGTCGATATTTTATCATCTTAGCAAAGAAGTTATTCTGTCGACGTCGCCCAAAGAAATACGTATCCATTCGTACAGGCACGGACACAAAATAACTGTTTGAATCACTTTGTGCGGGCTAAGGAACCGTAGTATCATAAAGAGAATCCAATTGTTGTACCCAGCCTTTTTCACAAAGGCATTCCTCGGACAATTGTCGAATACCTCTCGGTCTCGTACACATCGTAGTGATGCGGACGAATAGTGTTTGTTTTGATAAATATAGCGTCATTGCAATACGCGTTGGCGGCGGCGGTTATGTCTGACGAAAACCGCACGCATTCTCGTTATTATCAGGTCAACGTTATCTTGAACGTGTGGTGGTGGCTCGTCGAGAACATAATAAGAACACTCACGATATCGTAACGTAATCGTATATATTACTAGAAAAATAAAAATATTCTACGCTCTTACGTATTACTAAGGCACTATAATTATTTATATAATATTAGGGTATGCTAAGCCACCATTTTGCGACTCAACATTGATAAAATAAACGCGGATAAATTCTTAATTCCATAATTTAAATATTATTTATTTCACATTATTTTTATATTTTACTTTGGTCGTTGTCTTGTGTTTGGTGATTTGGTCTATGTACGTGTTTATTTTATTTATAGCTTGTATTTGACTCTTTCAAATAAGATAAAACATTATTATTATTATTCACTTACATTATTTATTTTATAATTGAGCTCCAAATTTAGTTATTATGGGAGGTTGTACTGCTCCAAACTGTAGTAATTCTCGGAAAAACAAAATTAAATTGTTCCGTTTTCCACGAGAAAAAACCAGAAAGAACAAATGGATTCAGAATTGTGGGCGAGATAAGTGGACACCAACAACTCATTCAGAGCTATGTGAAGTAATAATGTCTAAAATATAAATATAGTGTGTTTATAATACATGATGTATCTTCTAATTCTCATAAATATTAAAATTTAATATTATAATCAAATAGTAGTTAATATTATATTATTTTATGTTAGCTTGGCATTAAAAAATTATATTTTGAAATTTATTTTTGATATAATTAGTTTATTGTATTTAGTTATGTATCTAATAACAATTTATAGTAATTATGTTAATATATTCTTGAATTTAGTTCCACTTTGAAAACTTTACTAAAAACTAATACGTTGTACGTAAAATATACACAAGACAACTATATACTGATAAATGATAAATGAGTCGCAAAGTGGTGGCGTAGCTTACCTATTATATATAGTGCCTTAGTACTACGAGCCGTCGAAATAAAATTGAAAAATGTTACCGATGGTATGAATTTACGGTCGTATACTAATGATTATATCGTGGCCCGTTGTTGGTCAGAAGACTCGCAAGGCGGGTTCACATGTATAATATTTCGTTTCGGGTACATGTGTTTCATTTATTTATGTGTGTTCGCGCGAAAGTGAACAGTTGAAGACCGTACAAGGGCTGCTGCGGCGCATATAACAGGAGTAACTAGTGACGCTGACAAAATGCGTTTCGTATTCAAATTCACCGACTTGACGGCGACGACATATCTGTGCGGAGCAGCATAACAGCTCCGTCTCCGCTGTACAGTACGCGCGCACGATAAAATATCAATAGCCCTGCCCGTCGTCTCCGGGGGTTGTCGACCTCCGCCACCGCCACCGCCTGCAGTAATACACGCACGCACACCCCTCGCGCGCGCGCTCCGACGGGTTTATGGCTCATGGCACGCAGCCTTCGTGCCTTATCGCTAGGGACCGCGCCTCGGCACCCTCGGAAAACTATACAGTATGCTGCATAGTTCGGTGGTGGTGTACTCCGCGCTTTACCGCCACCCCGTTGCGATATCAGACTGAGTGAATATAATGTGTGCTATATATGTATATATGTTTAGAAATAAAATTTAGGAACTTCATGTTGATGAGACATCATTGTCTAGATCGTTTCTTAACTTGTTTTCTGTTTTTCTGTTTGAAAAAAAAATATAAGTTTCAAAACTTTTCATCGCGTGGTCTGATTCTCCTTTTTTTTTCTCGCTTTCTATGATTAATTATTTAACCACGACCGCTAGGTAGTGGGAACAAATAATTCCGATAGAAAATCCAATTGCACTTTCTTATTATTATCACGAATTCTTTTTTTTTTTTGCAACTCGCCCGTCGATGATATACGTATAATATTATATAATAACGTATAAATATAGTCGCCAAATCTCTTGGTATCCGTTTTAACAATATTCCTACTTAGTCGGTTTAATGCGTCCAAAAAGGAGTGCGCGGACCAGAGAACTTTTACGCCTGCTTCGTCATCATCCGTAATTGAATTCCCAGCTCTCTCCCTCGACATTATGTGAATTCCCAACTCTGCCTTCCATGCTATAACACTAATACTGATTACAAAATGTTACTACTATACCTCCCTTATCGACCCGAGACCCTGCTATGACCCTCCCTCTCTCCGTGTGTATACTCTACAAAACCTAAAAACCCACTCCACTCTTCACTGTCGTTATTCGCTAATCTCTTCGTTGCATAATAATTCGGATGAATGAAATAAAAAAACAGCATGGTGGTAACGTTAAATTAGAACATAAAATAAACATTGTTGTTATGATCATGAACAATAACAAGTAGAATCATTAATTTTACTAAAATAAATTTTCTAGACTATACTGAATATTGTTTGATTATTGTGTATTACCATATTTTTTAATCCAACTAGTCGAATATATATTTGTGTTTAAAATAAACTACGGATTCAACCTGACTAACGATACGATTATATTATAGCTACAGAAAGAAAAGGTTTTATACATATACCTACTACCTACATATATATATATTATATTATATTGCTTTCAGGATATACAGTTTTGTATATACGTGACTATACCACTACACTCAACATCAGGATAGAGACCCCTTAGAAATCCGTATTAAACCGGTTTCTTTTTTTTTCCTCGCCAGTGTGGTTTTCCATCGAATAGCCTAACAAAAGGCGTTTAGGAATTTTAAATTATTTTTTTTTTTTACCGTAGTCGACAAAAAACGACCAGGAAGCTTATTGTCGAATTAATTTTTAATTTTTAAATTAAGGAACTGGTTTAACAATTAATACGTTTTAACAAAAATAAAAAAAAATACTGCTACCCTATAGGGGCTTATTATACTATTGTTTCATACCCTATTTATTTCATATGCTTATAATTTTTTTTTTTTTTGTTTCAGGTAAATATTTCAATTCCTTCTACTGTATACGTAACTGCCGTGTTTTCTTAGTAAGTGTTTGATTATTTATTTTTTATACGTAACGACAATCAAAAAAAAAAAAAAAAAAACTATTGTGACTCGGTGTAGCTCGATTGTATTTAATAGTATAGTTTGTCATAAAGAACTTTCCTGTTAACTTTAACAGTCATTATTTTAATTTATAATTTATAGACTCAGATCGGTACAATATCACTAAAAACATTGTTTTCTTGTTTTCTTTTCGGTTGAATTACGTTGAAATTTCCTCCTTTATCATTTGCAACGGCGCATACGTCGATCACGTAATGCGAGTTTGATAACGTATCAAAAACAATCGTTTACTGGGAATCGACCTGGGAAAAAATTACTTAATACTTATCGCTCTATGCGCGCGTAAATTTCTACTATTATGATATGGAATTAAAAAAAAATAAATTCAAATAATTCCTCTTAAACATTATTTACGAGTATTATATCCTACACGAATATATTTTATATTTGGAATTTTAATGGGATTATTTGACAACGTTAGTAATATAAACGTGCTCTTGAGGACTACAACATATGCAGTATTGGGAAAAAAGTGCGTTTATATTATGTTATATTAATTTATTATTTGACGGAGGTTATAGTAGTGGTTAAACGTGATTTTTTCATGTATGTATTTTCGTGTATGCGTGCGACGACATCGGTGTATATTCCGAGCGGCCGACGGAGAACTGGCAACGTCGCGTACAGGATCGACAGTCATGCGTTGCCTAGGCAGTCGGAATATTGATCCCGTCGGCCCCCGGCGCACGTTGTGCGCTACGTTGCAACGCCTCACGACAAAGAATCCGTCTTCAAAAAAAAAAATATATATATATATAGGTTTTAGTATATCCAACAAAACATCACTGTGATCACTGTGCGTGGGGGTGACTTCATATAAAAGAGGAACCCTTCAGACGACGACGAATTCTTGGTTCTTTTTCTCCTTCCCTCGTATCGAAGAATCTCAACATTTTTCGATATTATACAAATTTTTCCAAACGCCAAAACCCGTAGTCTTTTGCCCTAATCATATCGTAATTTCGCCATTTCACGGCGTGTGTAGTAGTAATGAACTGATTCAAACTTCTTTTGATTCGTATATGATAATACGAGACAAATATTAAGTTCTATATTCTACTTATGTATCGTTGTTTTGTAAAAAAAAACAAAGCATGTTTCCTTTGCAGTTTATATTAAATTATTTTGTATTGTATTGTTGATATATTTGTCGTTGGTATATTTGTTCATGTGCTCTAGAGGTTTCCGTGGTTTACATAACACTTTCCCTCAAATAATGTTTTTTTATGATTTAATTCATCTTTCTTCTTTAGTCTTTCGTAAAATTATTCTCTATTTAAGTTAAATGATGCCGTTTATATAATTATGCTACGCTTGTTAGAGCCTGTGTCTGTTTCTGATCTAAATTAATCTCCTCGTTCGTTCCTATATCAATTCAACTCGTCAGTCGGCAACAGTTAATGCTGAGCGGTCGTTTTGCTCCGAATTTTGGATTTATGTAAATCAAATGTATAACAAGAATTTAGTTTTAAAAAATAATAATCTTTTCATATTATATTTAACTACCGTATTATAGCGATAATGATACCGGTAAATTAACGGAGCAATGTGTATATGACGATTATATGAGTTTTATAACTCACGTTTTAAAAACATGATGGTCTTACACTTGGGACTATCATATTTGAATTAAAAACTAATCCTGAATAATTGTTTACGCATGCTTAAACCCCTAACTTATAATAATAACTATAACTCCTTAAACATTAAGCTTTTTTATGTATAAAACTACTCGAACCAATATGGACATATGGTCTTAAGTTGTGAGGTAATGCGTAAAAGTCGAACATAAATAATATCCAAACATTCCAAAATATTCCCCTCGGGAACTAACATGTCTCTCCTACGTATCGAATCATGTATTTCATACCTTTAACTTAAAAAATGAATGAGGAAGTCAAGTTCTTCTATAAAATATTTTACAAATGGCTAGATTCTCACAAAAATCATTTTAATCAAAATTTGGTCTTGTATCGATAGCTGATAAATCCATCTAAATGCTTGAAGCACAAGTGGTTTAAAAATTACATTTTTATAAATTAAAATGCTATCAATGGGTTACTCTTTTCTTCTAGTAAATGGTTTTTTTTTATTTTTATGTTGTTGCTTTTAGCTAATATTCTTACTATGTCATATTTACAGATTATATATATAATTTAATAAATAATAATAAAAAACGTATTATTGAAAATTGAACTATTGAAAATATGCAATATATATGCAAATATGTAAAAAAAAATAGATAAATCACAAATGAAAGTAAACGCTTAAATAAATATAGAATTTTATATTGCAATATTGTTAGTAAATAATTATTGGGTAATTTGCAACTCGTACTTTTTTTTTTGCTTATTAACTCTTAAAGCAATGATGACTAACTAAAAACTAAAAATGTACTCCGTTAAATTTAATAATATTTATATGTTTGGTGATACAAATACGTATGAAATATCTTTAATTTTGTTAGTTAAATTGAATCATAATGAAAAAAATCTTTGATACTCTAACGAAGTTTAATATATTTTAACATAATAAAAAAAAATGTAATAAAAATGTATTGATTATATATTTTTATAATATATTATAAATTATGGTGTAATTAGTATTAGTATGTGCTTTGTTCCGATTAATCTGCTATACTTGTTAGCTTGTTATACTATCAGTCTGTAAATAGAACAACAATTCGCTAACAAGACAAAAGGAAAAATACGTTTTAACTCGGTTAAGTATTTTGACAGAAAATAAGCATTAAGAGAAAATGGCGTTAGTATTTTAAAGGAAAATCCATGTGACGGTGGTTCATAACACGAAAATTAATTTACAATTCACGCCCATTATTATACCATACAAACGTTTATTTACAAATAATAGCAACCATTCCACGAACCCGAAATGGTCAGAAATGTCCTTTTAATCGATCGTTTTTATACAAATCGATAATATCGCAAGCAACGGCTTAAACAATAAATATACGTCAAATATATAATTGGTCGAAAATAATGTTAAATTCAAATATTTTGATTGTTTAAAATATAAGTTATTGTTATGAGACCTTGGAAATACTACTATACATTCTATTATAACATTTTAAATCAGATTATATACGATTACGCCTTGTTAGAAGTCATTCGCGTGGAAATCATTGAACTTTATTTTTTAATTTAGATAATATAATATTTAGTTTCCCGGTCAGGCTCTGCCACAACTTACCTGTAGATTCGATTGTGTTTAAAAATAATATAAATTATATTCATTGATTTAATTTAAAAATACTGTAAGACATAACATACAAGTGAATTGGTAAAAATTCAAAAATTTGGTCATAAAATAAAGACTTAACGATGTAAAATTAATTTGTTTTGATCGTATAATGAGGTCTACGAGCCGGAAGGCGATTTGTCTGCAATTTTTTTTTTGTAGATAAATTACGAGTATATCCTATCTGTTTTTACTTTTTTCACCTTCTCGCCTATCTCTAACGTACATAAATAATCGATTTTAATTGTTTTCTCGTTGCTAAAAATTAGCTTTCTTAACGACAAACATATACGAGATATGTTTGCTGAGAGAAAATCATATATGTTTTTCTTCCACTCATCGTTTCTTACATAAGAGACTTAAGTAACTTAACAGCTTAAGTATAAGATCTCTAGAATTGCGTATTTTTTTAAAAAAAAGAAAACACGTTGTGTACACAAAACAAATTCGTACGATCTAATATTTTAATACACACTTTATTTTAAATAATATACGAGTATATACATACATACGTATATGTATAATATAAATATTTATAAGTATATAAATGTGTATAGTGTTTGAACACCATTACACACTTCAATTGTGATTTACTGGGGTCTAAGGATTATGAATTATTACCTAGTGTTCTATGCCCCGGGAAAGAGATTTTATTTTTATTATTACAAATTATAACGGAGTAAAAATATAACCCCATTTTCGGGCCATATGTTTGTGGTTCAAACGGCGGGTTCTTCTTGCTCGCGCCGTGGCGTCGGCCGTCAAAACTCGGCTTTGCGGCAGAGTTGCGCAAGAAATAAAACGCCGCGAATCGTTCGTTTTTATTTTTCCATTTTTGGACGCCAACCAATGCCGTCGCAGTCCACGGGTTTTGGCATCGTTTCGCTTCCTCTCGCTGGATTGCTCGATCACTGCTCGCAATACGGGACCTCGAAGGAGGAGAACGTGGCAGCCGTTAAACGAAGGAAAATCGAAAACGACCGAGCCGCCGCTTGAGCGCACACGTACGTAATAAACGAGAAGACACCCAGCCTCTAACGGAAAATCGGTGCCAGTTGGCGTTTTCCTCGTGCGTGGCAGTCGCCAAACTAAAAGACCACGCGGGTTGGGCGGTCAGCGCACGGGACGAAGAATAACACTATTACCAAAGAGACGACCGGCCATGTATGGAATTCTTGGTTTGCCGTCGTAATTTGTCGTGGTCGTCGGACGCGTCGCGCGCAGTGTACTGTCTCCGCGATACGTAAAAGAAAAGCCCTCGCTCGACCGTATATCAAAAAACTTTTTCGAATCATCACCCTAGGGCTTCTCCCCCGTTATCCCCCTCCCATTGCGCCTATGGTAGAATGGTTTGTCGTCGTGAAAATTATTATTTTGAAAAAAATATACGTGCAAACAGTGTTTGTGTACACTCTAGGCCAGTGGTTCTCAGTCATGGTAACATTTATGCAGTGTAATGGTGACACGAAATCTTCAAGGGAAAAAGAAAAAAATAATTAATTTTAATAAATTCATATTATTATCACAACTGTCATGTGAATAGCATACCTTTAAGTTTGTGTCTTTATATTATTTAGATCCGATAAATACATGCAGTATTTTGATTTGTGAAATCCCTGCATTATCGATTTTCTTATTGATTTAACCGAGGTCGTTGGTCAGTTATTTTGCAGTCGCTAGATATGAAGTGTTATAACTCTTCAACTTAGGAGATAATATGGGACTCGGTCTTTCCACCATCAGCCCTCGACTCCGTCAACTTAGTAAAAACCACCTGGGACCAATTTCTCATCAGTTTTCATACGAATCATTATTATGTTTTCTCTTTTTTTTTTTTTTTTAATTTGCAAATTTAAACTGTTAACTGACAATATTTATTAATCCCTGCAACTCAAATAAATTGTAGGTGGTGTACTTATTATTTTTCTGTGTACTGTACCTATTTTTTTTTGTGTTATTTCAAGAATTATCCTAAATACCTGGTTAAGATTAATTATTATTTTGATGTAGGGTGACGCGGTGTTTTATTCTAATGGCTAAAGGTGACATGAACGAGAAACGATAATTGAGGAAGTGACGGAGACGTTAAAAATATACGCACGCACTGGATTGCCCATTGTTGCCGTTTATCTGCCTTGCAAATGGTTTATTAATCGATTCGTAGGATTCACATTTCGTAAAATTCTCTCTTCGAATTGAACCAGAAACGGCCATCTGCACGCGGTCCGATCGGTTCTAAAAATTACTAATAAGCCAACGTTGTTTTTGCCGTACACCGTTTATTTTTGATTTTGTACATATGCACAAAATGCACGTTATTATTATGATGTTATTCAAACGCCTGTCACGTGTATTTCCGTCGCGCGTACGTTAACACGTACGTAACCACTCGTATCTCTACTTTGTGCGCTGCAATCCATACAAGCGCGTAACAATAATAATAATCATAATATGTGTATATTATATTATGGGTCCCGTATTCGTGCGCTTTTAAAAAGGAAGTAGCCACTATAATAAATAACGATTGACAGCGACTCCGCGATGAAATCACTTAGAGACACAGAATTTGATATCACACACGTACACTCGCCAATGTCTTTAACTGTCTTAAACTTGAATTTAATAAATTGAATTTCTTAATCGTTTTTACGTATATAAGTAACACGTTTTGACAACAATGTTACGTAATCACAATAATAATGTTTTGCACGGTTTTATCGTATACAATAATATCATGCTATGCGTGCGCACGTATCATATCTCAGCCTTCGTTCTTGCCTGGCTACGCCATTGGATTTTTTTTTTCAAAAATTACGACGTTCATTTTATCAGCTCGAAGTAACACTATTATTAATACTGTTAGTTTTGACCATCAATCTTGATGCCAGTCGTAACCCTTGTGCCGGGTAGTTTTCTCTATTATTTCGTGTTTCAAAATTATAATAATATTGATATATTCCTTTAGAATGTCAAACGGGTTTCCCGAGGGCTTCGTTCAACATTGATTTGCATCCGGTTCTCGTGCAGTATCGAACCTATCGCGCGACAGTGTAAATAATATTTCACAGGTTTTAACTTTATACTTTTTAAGTAAATCGAGCCAAACCATGTGTATCACGTGTACTCGTAAAATGTAAATTATCATTCCACCGCATTTCTTAGATTAACAACTTGACGACAGCGCGATATCACGGTCGTTAATCGTACAATAAGTTTCCTTGCATCTGACATTGGTCGAAAACATACAAAGTTAAACGCCTGCCTGTCCACCGCCTCCCACCCTGCGCATATGGGACGAAGTCAGTATAGGTTTTTTGAATAATTTATTGCTACGTGATAAAATCGTACTGCCGGAAAATAAAGAAAAAAAAAAAAAAAAAAACGTCAACTCCGTTCGCTCGGCACTTACGGCGGCGGCGGCGGACGCATACCTATGCGTTGCAATCGTGTGCAGCAGCTGCTTCAATAACAATGCGTCCGGGACAGCGTATAAGGAAGAAAAGATAAAATTAAATGGATTGCAAGTCGCGCGGTGTTCCCTTCCAGTTACCTACACAAACACCCGTGTGCGTAACAACACGGGTAATCCGCCGATGGCGCGTGTACGACGCGATATTATTATTATTACTATTATTACGATTATAATTATTTTCGTGTTCGCGGTGCACATTTTGCTCGGTGCTGCGCGTGTGGACGGACCCATGTCGACCGCGCGCGTTAATCACGGGCACAACAATAACGCGGTAGCGAACGGCCATTCGGAGTGTAGAGCTGTGACGGTGACGGACGGAGAGGAAGGAAAAAAACAATTAAAAAAAATAAACCGAAATATTATTAAAAAAGAAATCCACCGGCCGCGGCGCGAAGCCCCCTCGCGGCTCGCGCGTTTGTTTCTCTCTCCCGCCGAGCGCTACGAACACTACCGCGCGACGGCGATTCAAGGGCACACGATGAAGCGGGGCGTTGTGCGCGCAGCTGTTGGCACACTCCTCGTGCAAGCGATCCCACCGCTTCATTGTATAGCTCGGTACACGATTTACACGACGCGAGACAATCGATGGCGATACCGCGGCAAGACAATCGTCGGCGATGTTTCGGCCGCGTTCAGCGCTGCTCTGCGGCGGCGGCCCCGTGTTCCATCGTCGTGTCGCGCTTACAGTGGCGCGGAAGGGCGGCCCTCTTGTGAACCGACCCGATAGAGCGGGGTCGGCCGGAGGGAGGGGAGAGGGAAGAAAAAATCGATAGTGCGCGACTACGCCGCCGGGCGCGTGTGCGTGCGGGCCCTCGACGGGCGCTCGCCGCGATTCCGGAGGCCGGCCAGTTCGTGTTGAGCGCGCGGTTTGTCATGCCAGCAGTGGTTTTACCGACCCGCCACTGTATAGCAGCAACGAATACGACGACGACGACGAAGAAGAAATCGCCTTCCACCGCCGCCGTTACTATCGCTGCTGCTGCCGCAGCCGCCGCCGCCGCCGCCACCGCCGCTAGTAATAACGCTTCTGTAACGACGACGTTCTACTGGTTGCCTGTAGTGGATAGCCTCCCGACGTGTTGTTTTTGCTGTTACTGCGGCGGTCGACTGTTGATCGTTACCGGCAATCATCGCATCAACACCTCCAACAGCTTCTTCGGTAGTGTCGGTCGTTTCGTCGACGCGTGTTCGTCCCCGTCGCGTGATTTCGGTCGGCCGTTCTGCCGGTGCAACGGTGCCGCCGCCGTCGCCGCAGTCGCAGCCGCCGCCGTCGTGCTACTAGTGCCGTATGTGCTTGGGCCGCCGTGTTTCCGACCGATCGTTTTGCCGCCCGCGTACGTCTCAGCCGCCAATCACCTTCACCACCACCATCACTACCACCGTCGGATACACCACCAGCACCGTTTCTACAACACCATGGAGACTAGGTAAATACCCGGTTATCCGTATCTTTACGTCTCCACCGTCGCCGCCAACAACAATAATATCAACACGGCCGCTCCGGCTTAAGACTCACGTAGTCGTCGCCTCACGGATCGCGTTATAATATATTATCTTCGTGTGTAGGGCACTGTGTGCGCGCTCGCACGGTTAGTCGAACAATCATATTTACTGTCTGGCGATTGTGATTTTATTAGTTGTTATTACGCATTGTTGGCCGTGGTCTTATTCAATATTATTCCGTAATCGTTTTCTCCTTATCAGCGATAAGCTGTGATACCCGTGCGTGCACGCAGAATAGTGACGCACTGCTTTTCTTTCCTCCGTTTCTCGCCTGTGATACTTCCGAAGCCTTTTGGCGCCGTCCAGTGTCTACACCTTTGTCATTGTCGTCACCGCGTACATACGTCCGCGTTAGGAACTCGATGCACGGCAACAGCGGACGCCATCGTTTATTGAACCGGTCTTGAAAAAACCGCTTCGGTTGCCCTTGAACCCATATCCTCGGCGCGCCACTACGTACAATATAATGTAATACACAAACAAGCGGCTGCCGTTCTCTTTTTCTTCAAGTTTTGTTCCACCTTTCCGTCTCCCACTCATTCTCTCTCTCTCTCTTTCTCTCCCGGCATATCTGCTATACCTATCTTTATCGTCCGTATCTCGTTCTCCGTCGAAGACCGAGGGCTTTATTTCGGGCTGATTCGACTGCGTGAAAAGGTGAATTGGGCACATGGAGGGGGAAGTGAGCGCAACGGCGTCGTTACACAACAGCTGCTGCTACTTCGCGCTTTGTGTACAGCGTTGCAGTGTGGTTTTTTTCGAAGCACAAAGAATATCAGTTTTTTAAACCAGTGAAAGTTTTTTCGCTTCCGCCCCGCGCCGCCACAGTGCACACCAGCGGCGGCGGCCGCTTAAAATAATTACGCTCAGTCGAGGCCCGATGGTCAGCACGAGCCGCAGGGACGTTGACCTCCACCGCCACCGCTTATAATTATACATGAAACGACCATCCCCCTTTTGTTGTAACGGTTCGGTTGCGCAATGCCCTTTGGTGAGGAAGTGCGCGCGGTAGAATGGCAGTGTGTGTGTGTTTGTGTGTGTACGCTGAACATAAAAGGGTGTGCGGGTATGGTGGCGGTAGTAGTAGTAGTGCGGGTAGTCGGCTTACAATACGTATTAAAAAAAATAAAAATATAAAAGCTCCCCTCGTAGTTTTGTATTATATGTGTACATGACGTGATAAATGCGTTCTCGTCGATGTGTACAATGTAAAATGCACTTAAATGCGCATGCTGCTGTTGTATAGTGTGCTCGCCAGTACTCGGCTAACGTATGTTGTTATGTGGTGTGTACTGGCGAATAATACTATATAACTACCACTCGTTGTTTGCACTGCGTGTACTTTTTCTCGTGCCTGTTCACTCGAAAAACGCCGAAAATAGGTTACACTCACGCCCACTAAGAACAAAAATCGCGTTCGTGTTCAACAGTATTATTGACCGTAGCAATTTTTTTTTACGGACTCAACCCAACTGAATGTTTATTTATGGTTTGTGTTTCCGTGGGAAAGAGAAAAACGATAAAAAAACATTGTACTGTTATTATGCTCGTGGGGTTAAGATTAAAAGAAATGATACTGAGCGTAGATTATGTTGCCAATATTATGTGTGATAGAGTCCTATTTAGACAACGGTGTCTGTCTGTTGTCTTGAAATGTTAATTTTAAAAATGTTTCCTTATTGATTTATTATGTATGTTGACGTTATCAATATTAACCTACAGAATTTTGTGCATAGTTTTTTCTCGACGAATGTGTGATTCGATGAGTTTTATCAATGTACATGCAATGCGATCGGCCAGTCCGCCCCAGCAGTTGTTTGACGGTATTATAAATTATTTGCTATCGCTTCATTCTGTGTGTATATGACTTTCGGAACGCACTCGAGAAAAAATGTCGTTAATGTCGCATCCCTTGTGCAGTAAGAATAGGGAGCAAAGAAAAAGGGACATGACAGTGGTGGTACGCACCCTACAAATCCACAAATCCCTACGATGAGAACCCTCCGACCGACGGCGGTGGCGGCATCGAACCCTTCGCGGAGAGACCGTCGTCGTCGTGTTTGCTACGATGGTTCCCAAAATGCGATGTGTGTGTTGCATGTATAGATTTAGGAATCGTAACGATCATTATACAGATACGGTTAGGTTGTACCGTGCGGCAAATGGTCATGACAGGCATGTAAAAAGCCTGTTCCGTGTGCGAGAGAGAGAAAGAAAGAGAGAGAAGAATCCGAACGAAAGACGGCGGTGCTGCAGTAGTAGACATTATCCCCCCGGAGATACAACGTTGCCGTTCCGTGCGCCAACCATCTGTGTGCGGTCGTTCTTTGTTTATTGTATATATCTCCGAACATGAAGTCTACTAAACCCGCTGGTACTCGGAGTACTCGGAGTTTTTACTTCAAACCTGCCGCCGTCGTGGTCGTGATGTGGGCCTTAAAACCTATGTAATATCTCTGCCGCCACCGTATATTGTTTTAGTAGTGGCCGGTCGTATAATATTATATGCCGCGAGGAGAGAAAATAAAGGGCCTTGAAAAAACATTCCGAAAGATCGTAGAAAATCTGATAAAAGGTCGCACTCCATTTTTCAAGCCTTTATCGCACAGCTCGAACACTACGTGTACAGCTGTGACGACTTTTTACATACCATCTGTCTCTTTATGGTTAACAGTCGTAGCTCGTTTTAGGTATGTCTGTGTGTGTGTGTGTGTGTGTGTGTGTGTGTGTGTGTTTTCGTCCACCTACAACCAACGCCACTAGTAGCAACAGCAGCAGCCCCCTTTCACTATGAGTTTTTCCTCTGTAACCTTTTGTGTGTCCGATGCACACGCACACACCTGGGCCTCAGCCGTCGCCGATGGTGCGCGGGGCGGGTGAACGGGCCGGCCGAGTGCGTGGAGAAGGTGTGCACGGGGGACTGTTGCAGGTATCGCCAGGTGGTTTTTATTATTATATTTTTTTTCTCTCGACGATTTAGACTAAACACCCACATACATACTTAGACACGCTGTGTGTCTGTGTGTGTGTAATAATAACAATACAAAAGTTGTGTGAATACATCGCGTCTCATTTTGTCGCACCGTCTACGTGTACCTGTTGTGTTCAAGAATTGTACGTCTGCCCAACAAGGACTAGTGATGTTTCCGAGATTATCGGAGAATCCGACAAGTTCAAACTACGACCTAACCGGATCCGTGTGTAGTATACCTTCCAAGCCGCCTTGGCCTAATTCCATTGGGCTTGTAGTTGAAGTATAGTGTAGTATTGCTGTAGTTTTACTAAATATTTTATTTTCTATTCTTACCCCTCCCCCCTCTCCCCTCGTATGATGTATATATATATTTATTTATTTATTTTATATTTATTTATTTATTTATTTTTACTTCCATCTTTTCGCGTAATTGGAAATTGCTCACGCGGTTTCTGGTGAAAAGTGAAATCATTTGAAGTTTTCGGTCGAATTGTTACACGACAATGCAGAAGCGGAAAGAATTAACGTTGGTTATTTATTTTATTCCCTTACCTACATAGTGTTATCTAATAGGAATTTTTTTTTTTATTTCCTTACGGAATTCAATAAACATATAATCGGTTCCGTTAAAAAATAGAACTTCATCATTTTTCCGCTATCGTTGAATAAAATCTGATGGTACTTTGATCTAAGAAAGAGGTGACGACAAGAAGTAGCAGATACCCTCTTAATAACATCCAAATATATGTGCAAGTGTTTGACATTTACAAACAAGATCAACTAGCTTTCCTGGATATATTCAGTAATTAATATTTTTCTTAGATGAAATTGCCTATTTATATATTTTTTATTTTTAATGACAGTATCGACGAAAAAGCCATTATACGGGTTAAGATATTGTATGAAAATTATTTTGCAAAAATTACCAGATTCAATCAACTATATAATGGAACCGATTTTTTTTAAGGAACGAATTCATTTTTTGGGTTTTATTATTTATTTTATCATTGTATAAGTATCATTGATCGATAAGCACTTAGTTCTTCAGTACACCATAATGTATATTTATTCATCCGTTAGTAATGACTCGAAAAAAAGACCCATTCAGTTTTTAAGTAAATTCAAATTCATACTTAAATTATATAACAGCAAATCCTCAATAGGTATATATTTCCCGTGGTTAACCAAATCTTCAATTTTAAGTCGTATGTACAACTTATGCGTAAACACAAGGACTTATTATATTATTTATGTACATAATATTTTTTTTTCTTTCAAAGTATGCAAAACAGCACAGCTGTGCGGGATATGCAGCTGGTAGTTGCCCGTGTCCTGGGAACATTCACGAACACTCCGTCGTTATTATATGCCCTTCTGATGCAGCGGGGCCCTCCGTCATGATTATAACCTCTGTGATAACTTACACTAAAAATAGCAAAGAAAAAATCATCATTCACTTGCTTATATGAAGATGATTCGTGTCCTTCGTGTCATCAGATGATATTATTAAATTTCCTATGTTGAAAAAAATTAGAAGATTAAGCGAATCTTAACCAACGTTTATGCTGCTAACTAGAGCTACTGCAGTTCTCTTTAATTGACTACCCTTCTCCGTTATATATTTTACAATCAGCTGTTCTCGTGAATATCGGATGATTCACACCTTAAGATAGGGTGGTAGAAAATATTTTCTTTGGCCCCCAGGTACAAACGTCCCTGTTTATAATGGGATCCCTCAAGCGGGACAATTATCCGAACAGTGGTGACCAAATAATTAAGGGTGGCTAGGAACCAATGCCGTATATCCGATACCGTTTTGGAAACCCATTGGTGGGACCGGTTAGAAAAGGAGGTGCGATGACACCATTAGGACGACATTATCATATCCCTTCGACGGTTACGGCCTTTATGCGATAAAGGGTTCCCCGTGCGGGAATACCGGTTGTTAGACGTAGAAATTAAGAGAGAAAAGAACAACAATAAAAGAAGAGGATTTCCATTTGGCTTTGGTTCCCACCGTCTGTGTCAAGGGCGGTTAGTCGTCTGCTGTCTTCTTTCGATACCATCGTACTGCTCCCAGTATAGTTTAGTGCGTTTTCGACTAGGTTAACGTATTTATTTTATATTTTGTTATAATTTAGGTATTTTTTTATTCGTTTTGGTGCTTAGTTTTAGTGATTAAGTTTAACTAAATTAATTTAATTATTTATCATGGATCGTGATTACCATTCTGCAGTGAGAGCCCAAATGTCTGCAATGTTTCCTCCGTAAGTAAACTAATGCGTGTATATTTTACTTAGGTGACGTGTGTGTACTATTTATAAATATCGAAAAAAATAAATAAATATTTACTATCCATTTTTGCAAGTAGATCTTGCGTTTTAATTTCCTTGACATTTTCTTGACGTTTACTTAACAATACGATATATATATGTATATATCCTAATTTTTTTTCCACTTGAATGACAAGTTTCTCTTATTGGAAATGTATGTGTATACAACAGTATTGTGGAGACCTCAAACGGAAACCCTAACAACGTCGCGTAACATGGGAAATGTGTGTATATCTGTGTGTGTGTGTGTCCTAGTTAGGAAATGCGCGTGACAACCGGTGGCGCCTGGGTACAACTAAGTCAAGGGTACATGGTACTCTTAATTTCGTTGTGTATAGTACACTATGCTAGACAACAGTCGAATACAGTATATAGCAACTGAGGTTTTTTTTTTATTTTTTATTCATTATTACTTTTACGCAACCGATTGCGACACCCGTACCCGGGAAAGCCGCGCTCTACGGCGACGAACGGGAAAACGCGGCCGCGTGTATCGACGCGGCGCTGCTCTGCGGCTGCGGTGGCGACGAAGCAATACGCGCGCGCACGAAAAGGAAGTGACCTTAGACGCAAGCGGCCTTGTCCGGTGGCGATTATATGAAGCAGTTCGCGTACAACATTTATCCATCGTAATATGGTTGATGAAACTAGTAACATGTGTGTGTGTCCCTTACTGCACAGCCAAGCTACCCGTGCCGTCGTTGATAATGCCATCTTTAGATTTCGTCGATCAATGCATACGTTTCCCCTCCGTGTGCCTTTCAAAACGTCCACCACAACCCCGATTACAAACTTTTGTCGATCACGTTTCCTAAAATGATTAGGAATTAAGAAAAAAAAAAATGAATCGTGCTCGGGCAGAAATAAGTTTGTCTTGCGCGAGTTTCATGATTACGAGAACAATCGGAAATATACAAAATACGACTAATCCGTGTGGGAAGTCAACAATTTTTTATTATAATCATTTATTTTTTTTTATCTGGTATTTCGTATCGCGCAATGTTTATTTTCGACTCTTCTTAATCTCACAAACTGATGACTACATGAAACCGCATTGATCGATGTGTAAGATGGCTGTTAATCATTTATGTACTTATTAATGTTATATAGGTATTCTCTGCATCGATAACAAGAGAAATGTTTCGCAATTGAATACGTTTCCAATTCGCAACAATACAAATTGTTATAATAATATACATGTGCTTGAGAAAATATTATTCTCGTAGTATTGAAGAGTCAATTTGCCATTAGTCGACATTTACAGTCTTGGTTTCTTCGGCTGATACGGCATGATATACTCTGGGGTTTCCACGAAGTTATCGTTTGTCGTCGGCTCATCGACATCGTGTGTTAGACCACCACTGCATTTATCACATCGGCTTACGCAGAGAAATTCGCAACGCGTGTGAATGATTAACAACAGAAAAATAAATGAAGAAAAAAAAACGCTCGTACAATGTACAGTTTTTATTTATTTATTTATTTATTTTTCGCCTAAATAAACTTTAGCAGATAGTATATTATGTATAGTAGAACTTATTTAACTCAGAGTCGTCGTCTGTACGTAAAATTTTGAGTCCCTAGAATTTCTTATTTTAACTATGTAAAAATATCGTGTTACACGCAAATATTTTTTTTCATAATTCGAAGTTAATAGTTTCATCGAGATCTGCACTTATTCACGAATACTCGTTGATTTTTGTCAAAAATTAACGAGAAACCGATAAAAATATATTCAATATAATTAAAAATTTACTGCGTGTACATTAATAGTTCTAGAACCAACACGTATAATCGTCGAACAAAAATGTCTAAATTTTTCTTCTGAATTATGGTTGTCTAATGATGCATGCATACATACATTATTAAAATAAATATTATTTTTTCCCTCGTTTTTCCCAGATTTGCATTATACCAACGTGTGATGTATGTAATAAAACAATTTTTGTACATTCAGAACGATGCTTTTCGAACAATTTGTTCCACGGTCCCCTGGACTCGATAGTAAACCGAGTGCTGTACCACCGTACTATGTATAATAGTAATAACGTATCCACTACAAAAATATAGCATTTAAATGTTGTGTGTGGTAGGGAAAAGCAGCAACTGGCCGTAGGTTTTGTTGTACGCGCGCGCCTTATACATAGATAAAAATATATTATATTGTAAAATCACTATCTAAACACCGTCGATCGTGTGTGCGGCAGCAGCACCTCTCTAGTCGCTCACACCATCACCAAGGCCAGACTCGATTTCGAAGGCTGGTTCTCGGGTGACGTCACACCTGGTTTCTTTGTTGTCTCGTTTTCCGCTATATATTGTGTGCGCGCGCCGAGACCATAGATATAACATCGTGTGTGTGTGTGTGTGTGTGTGTGTGTGTGTGTGTGTGTGTGTGTGTGTGTGTGTGCGCGCGCTCCGGGGCAGACGAAAAATAGTTACCGAGAGGAATCTCACCCAAATGTGTGTGTGTGCGTATTCTCCGCCCCACGCTGACCCCCGGGCCCATTGTCAGCGTCAGGTACACGCGAGGACCATAGTTGTGTGTGAACCCCAAAAAAAAAAAAGAAAGAAAAAGATCGTTACGGCTGCACAGATTTTCGGAAAACGTGTATTATTACACGCGCGTTTCATTCGTCTCGTCCCGCGTGTCTTATTGTTCGCGGTCACGTTGGCCGAACGGAGAAACATTCGGAAAACGTTTCAACGTCTGCCGTTGTTCCACCTTTGTCGGCCGTTTTGTTGTCGCGCGCTCCGTTCAACCGTCGGCCCGATCGAACACCGAATCGACGATCGCCGTGAAACTACTACTTGGTCGTTTTTTTGATACACGGCCCATCGTTTAAAATACATATTTTAGGTTTCATCTGAAAAAATATCTCATTTTGAGAAACCGCGTACGTTGCTTTGTAACACTATTCCTGCGCTGACGTGTCCCGTGTTAGAACTCCGATAACTATGTACGCGCGTGATAACATAATTCTGTTTCAACAAGATATTCCGTTTAATCGTCGTCCACCACTTCCCACCGTGCATTTACCGACTTGTTTTCTTCTTGTCTCCTATGGTTTTGATAATGTGTACGATATCATAGGTATGGGTAGTGTGTAGTAATGATATGTGTTCACCGCGATGTTTCAGTATAGTCGACGACGTGATATTCGTTCTAACAAACATCTGTTGTATGGCGAATACATACAGTCACCGGTTGGCCTTCGATTCTTCGAAATTTCCTAATAAGATTTCTGCCGCGTTACAAAAATTAAACCGAATAACAATAAAAAGAACCCTTTTACTGTTGTTTCCGATTTTGTCGTTTAAATAGGTTCTTAAACAAATGTTTACTTGTAATTAACGTTGCGTAAACCCCATTAGCCTTGGCACTGACAGTTAAAGTTATCGTATCGATCGTGTCCTTATAATTAAACGACTGTTGTGGTAATCTCTTCCTTGATGACATAACGTCGGGAAAATGTAGTGTATAATGACGCGTTATACAAAAAAATTAAAAAATATTCCGATTTTGAGTACGCGAAATAATGATCGGTGGTTTTTATTGTTGAAATGGCGCCGGCCTTGTACGCTTGAGAACCAGGAAGGCCTTCGGAAATGATGTATATATATAAATTTTAATTTGTGTGTGGGTGTATGAATACCTACTATGATAATATTATAGTAATGTGTTTAAAAAATCATACAAAGCTAAAAAAAAATCTTAGAATGGGACTTGCATCATCCACGTTTTCGTAGTACTGTAATGGAAACACACCTGTCCCTTAACCCCCGAATTAGGTCAACCATCTGCCAGTCCCGTTTTAGCAATTAGAAATAATTCTATGGTTTTTTTTTTTTTTTTTTATCACAAATAAAATACGTATGTCGAACTGCAACACATCGATATGTGTCAACAGGTGTTCGATTTTGATATTTAAAAACTAATATTTTTTATTTTTTCTTGTTTCAGGTCAGTATTTTTGGATGTAGACGAAGAAACGCACTCTAACATTAAAGCATCTTTTAAAGAGTTGTGGAATCTTATAGGGTGAGTGTAAAAATTATTTTTACCGTCACCAGCAATAACGACGGCTATAAATACGGAGATAGCTCCAAGGCCACAGCAGTTATTCGCGAAGGTCTGGTTGACGATATGAACGAACATATTTCGTTGAACACTGTTATCAGCTATTACGATGGTGCGTGCAGCATGTTGATCCTCTTGGTATAACGTGATATGAGTACAATAAAAATGTTGTAAGGACATAATTTTCTAAAGACCGTTACGATTGAAGCATTTCTTTTTTTCTCGTTCTTACGCGTGGATAGTGTCGGTGATGTCAGTATAGAGATCGCGTAGACAAGATAAGTTTCCATATTGATAAAGCTAAAGCGGAGCTTTCGCGTTAGGGTGTCCATCTCCATAGCAACACCCATGCTCCGAGTATATAGTGCGTTGTGCTCTTCGTGCAACTGTGTTTCTCTACCCTTACCCTTCATCGTATTTGGGCGTGGCCGTCCGTGATCGTAAAGTTACTCAGCTGCAGTGTTACTATACTGTTGTGTACGACTTGGGGATTTATAAGCCAACCAAGTTTTCAGTATTTCCTCTCGAACATTGTAGAGACAATGAAACACGCAATTTATATATGTATATATTGTATGTGCACAAACATAGAGAGAGCTAAATAGAGTACTGCTGTAAGTCCAGAGAATTCGGTTGTAGCAGTTACTCTCTCCGGGGACGGCCTATACTGTATTAGCTCTGCGCGTTATGTTTACTTATACCATAGACCATATTAGAGTCGTACCAAAACTTACGAGTTATCGTATAGTTCTTACTAATTGTAACGCTTTTTCTTTTCGACGATGGAGAATACAAAAAAAAAAAATGTTAACGTATGCGTATAATATATTATGATACGCACACGCTATTAAAAATATTATCGGTGTAGTAGTAAACAGTAATTGTAAAACCACGCGCGTCTGTACGCAGAGTTGTAGTTCACCGACGCATGTCGATACAACGATCACGATTTAACGTACAAGTATAACGTACACCTGTTATACTATGTTTAATATTATTTCTACGAGTTTTTTTTTTTAATACTAGATAGACGCCTCTTGAAAACAGTATGCCGCTGTCGTCATACACTATTATAATTTATAATACATAATATCTTATCGTAAACGATAATCCACTCGTTACGACCACCTATTGGTTCCCAAAGATGTATATACATATATGCGCCCAAAAAGTTATTGAAGTTAACCATATATGGGTCTGTAGATAAGTGCGCAAAATAAAGGTTTTTTTTTTTTTATATGAGCATAACATTAACATAATTTTTAAAACCACCAAGTGCCTTATTTTAAAATCCTTGGCGTTCTGCTGTTAAAAAATGCTATTAAAAAATGTTCCGAAGATCCATTCACACGCTCAACACAACTAAACTACCTACTCTTTGTTGACTTTCTCCTATTTGTCTTTTCTAGTGTACACTCGGCGCGCGCGCGATGTGTCGTCATAATATTAGTATTACATACATATAAAATCAGCAGCACGGCGGTGACGGTGGCCGCGTCCCACGTCCTCGGCTTCGCACTAGACCTCCTCTCACCGTGTAACAAAACTCCGCTTAACTTTCACTCTGTTGAAAAAAAATAGAGTTATGTTTCATGGTCGAGCGTTTTTCAGAGCGGAACTTATTATTCGATTGTGTAATTTTTGTGAAAATTCCTTTCCCTACCCTTAAACCGCGTTCGATCGAAATATATGGAATGAAAATGGCGCTTAAAGAATCCAATAAAATAATTATACGCGTTAACGTGGTCAACGATAGTGAGACATTATATTATAGCATAGTAGGCGTGTACGTTTTGTAGTAATGTTATATTATGTTGTGAAGTTAATACTCGTTTCGCATTATTTGTATATACGAACGCGCCCGTATTTCTTCATAACTCGCACATGATTTCCGTGGAACGAGGAAGTCATGCGACAAACGTGTATAGATATATTAAAGAATAATATAATGCAAATAGTAGTATGTAGTCGGTGTACCCAGGGCTGGATTTAGGATATCTATACCTCTAGGCACAACTATTATGTAGGCCCTGTCAGAGGGCTGTTAGGAAATATGATGGGCATTTACACAAATACATAAATAAGCTCTACCCCTCCAATTTTTTTATGCTTTTACTATAATAAAAATCGTAGAATGTGTTCAAAATGAACCTTCAGTCCTCTCCCCCCCCAAATCTTAAACATTTGCGTCTATGAGATTGATTGTATGCCTAATATATGCTCCTCGAAAAGAAACGTTTAATCCACCTTTAAAACATTTTTAAATCATTTTCTTCCCAAAATCGAGTTTGGTGCAACTTTCTAACTTATAGTTTTTTTTGTCTGAAAAAAATAACATTTAAAATATATCATTAAAGTATAGATTCAATTGCCACATAGTATTTAAGGTATTCAATACTATTTATTAATATCGCAACGGTAGTAATTAAATTAACAATATAATATATAATATAACTTAATAAATAATAAAAACTAGGTATAAATGTTTAAACTTTGATGGGTTTACGTCTTAACTTTGTATTGGTGAAATTACTTATATCTTCATATTTTATTTGTCTACTATTAATGCTATTAATTACTATCAATGCTAAGTAAAGGTAACATGTTAAGCCTTTCTTCTGTCATGAATATTCGGAACCGGTTTTTGATCAACTTTAAATGAAAAAAAAATGTTACTGAATTATTAAACACCTTTTTTTTTTTTTAGCCCTATTGTGGTGCGGGCCCATTGGTTCCAGCCTACGCTTAAATTCGGCCCTGAGTGTACCAGTAATTATATGGTATTATAACAGATGTCTTTATTACAAACGTTTCTAACCAACACGCGGTATTGATGAAAATGGTTGGCGGATCACTCGCCACACATCGCAGGTCGTTCGGAAATTGCGTTTGCATTAATTTGCCACGGAGAATTCGATTCAATTATTTGTTTGAATACCATTATGTATTATGATCATGACAAACCGTTAATTTGTTTTTCGTCGGAACGCGCGCGCCCGACCGACCATGTTCGTCTACGTCCGGTGACCACAGTCCGTCCGACCACATATAGACCTACTCGTACGAAACGGTGCGTATCCTCGTAACAACATTATAACGATTTCTGTCGCGTACGTATTCCGCCATATGTCCATACGCCCGGATGTGTGTGTGCGTGGAATACGCGCTTGGCTGTATATATTATTATAAAATACAAACTGGCGACCACGAACGGAGCGGCCGGGTGCGTTTGTGTGAAACACGTGTGCACACTTCTCCGGTTTCTGAGTTCTCGCAAGTGTACGGTTTCTCCTGTGAACATAAACACTATTTTACTGTAACCATTTCATCATCGAATGCACTACACGTATTAAATATTGTGTCGACGACAATCTCTGTCGGCGTCGTCCCTAACCAGCACCAGAACACCGCTCCACTACACTCCCCATTCACACGATTATTTTCGTCGGAAATCTCATTATTTATTTTGACTGGTTCTGTGGCGATTTCTCGGCATATGCGCGTCGTCTGTGCGTTCGTTTTCTGCGTAAAATAGTTTTCTCAGTTCTCGTCTCCATCGTCGTCGCGTATTTCACTCAATTTAGGACACGCTCCTCCCGGAGAAAGTAAAAGTATATTATTGTTATCATAACGCCAACCTGAGCATCCCGTCGTCTGTCGGCAATGAACCAGTTACGGGTGTAATATAACGGGAGAAAGCGGCTCGAATATAATACGTTACGTGAACGCTCGTAACTATACATAATATAATATACAAAACGAGCGTACGCGCGCCGCGTTGTTGGTGCATAAACGGCGGCGGCGGTTATGGTGTATAGGTGCGCGGAACGGGGAAGGGGCTTCGCTGCCGCCCCGTTCACTTTTTTGCAATGACACGATTTTGGTCATAATGGATTTTCCACTGCCATCGTCCGGGCGTGTAAGAAGAAAAAAAAACGCTCTGTCCGTAACAAATGATTTTTTTTTTTTTCATTGGAAAACCCGCAAATAGCTTGTCACGCTTTTCATATTTTACTTTTCCCTCGAATACCCGCTGGATAATTTTAATTCTGTCATAACCGATTCCGCTTTTCCGGAAAACAATACTTTTCTGTCGGTTGAAAAATAGTAGCAGATCCTAGTTTACACAATTATACACATATACTCACTTTTATGTTTATCATTTGAAACTTGATACCAACAACTTTTTTCGCGCTTTTAAAATTTATTTTCTCAACCGTAAGTAGTATGATATGTATATTTTGGCATTATATCAATTGCGCCGAAAATCGTTGGTAAAGAAAGAAAAATGATGGGATGGAAAAAAAGGTATATATCTATTGCGAATTAATACATTTTGCGATCACCTCATTGATATATATTGATGAAAATGCAACTTTTCCCCCGTATCTTTGGTCATCGTGTAACATATCAAGTGAAAGAACAACAAATGCCTATGAGGCATTACACTCAGCGTTTGGGAAATATTTTTATTCACACCATTCAAATATTTTTGTTTTTCATGAAGTTGTAAAATAATGTAACGCAATCATAATACGTGTTCTCTAAGTTATCACAAATAGACATAACTAATTTTAATATTAGACCTAAGAACTTTTCAAAATTTGTAGGATTAGTGTAAATACCAAGTATGTAGAATGATTAGTTTGATTTTAATTTTAATTTTTGTTTTTAGTCATTATGATTTTTACTTGTACTGTATAGTACAAGTAGTTATACAGGCGCAACTGACGAATACCGTATATTTGCACGTGTTATATAGGCGAGTGGAAACGCCTGTAGCGACAAAGTGCGTATATTGGAGTTACACATTGAACGTAGTTTCGTAAATAATTATTTCAAATTGATTTAATGAGATTATAAATAAATAATTCATCACTTATTTGTTTTGAACCTTCGTTAAATTAAGACGAAAAAACCTGATGGCAGACGATCAACATACACGCACCACTCGGTATGTTGGCGTCCATGAAAAAACGGTTCTCTCATTAAAACGCGTCCCTTGCAGTATCTCACACACATATAAATGGTTGGCGGAGACTCCTTTAGCATATGGCCATGTGTAATATGTATGCCGACGGACGGAATAAAAAATAAATAAAATAAAGTTGCTTGTTCCCCGATGAGTCACGGCGCCCGCGAAAAAAAAGAGGCTCTGTACGCGCGCCACGCGAATCAATACTCAGAGCCCTTTTGTGTTTCAGGGCCTAGATCATTACACGTGCGCCGACGACCGACGCGCCCGCTGTAGGGGCAGCAATTGGCAGCGCTCGTTTATATATATATACTTGTGAAAGCGCCGCAGTACGCACCCCTTAACGAAACAACCCCCACGTCCTTAACATTCGCGCTCGCGCTCAAACCCCGCTGCTGCTGTTCAACGACCCCGCTTCGACATGCGCGCGCGTTGGTCGTCGCGGTCTGAGTCTCTAGGATGCCGAAGTTAATTATTCGCTGGCTACAAAAGAAAACCGACCCGCGTGGGTTCGAAACTCTATTTTCCTCTCTCTTGTAACCATCTTTTCTTTCGTATTTCAAGACAATCGTGCACTAGCAATTATCTCGTGCCCACGAATTTTTTCAGAATTACAACACTGCGCGTTTCTCAGCCTTAAAATCAATTTTTTTCCAACGACCCCGACTTGGTCTGGCGTTCAAATCCTTCGAAAACTAGATAAGTAAAGTTGTGTTTACCTATAATTATAAAAATATATAAATTAGTTTGAACTATCGGATCAATCCTGTAATTTATCCTGAAATTTATTCCGTTTGTTATAAGTATTTCTTAACTATGTCGAGCTTAATCGATAACCTATTACTTAAACGATACAACTGAGCCCCCTTTTCCCATTCTTTACTTTATGATCTAATTCCTAGTCTATAATATTTACGTGGTTCTCATGGCCTGTCTCGTCCACGTGATCTCTCCCTGCGCTATTCACGCATTGTTGTATGTGCCTATAATATATTATCTGTTCATTATGACGGCCGTCACTTTCACGGTTTTCACAACTATTCGCACGCACCGTATAGCTGAACGATTACAATGAAAATCGACAGCGCCGTAAAGTAATACCAATTTTGAATTTAAAAAGTACATAAGACAGGTGTGTGTGTGTGTGTGTGTGTGTGTGTGTGTGTGTGTGTGTGTGTG
>NW_020272895.1:911637-915768 GCF_003268045.1 Sipha flava
TGTGTGTGTGTGTGTGTGTGTGTGTGTGTGTGTGTGTGTGTGTGTGTACTCCGTGCATTTTTTACATGACAGCAAAAAAAAAAATATTAATATCATAATTTGTTTCCGAATATTATGAGTACACTGATGCACTCGTAAATTGTCTTGTTCTGTCCTTGACGACGTGAAGTTTGTTACCTCAGATGGTTTTTTTTTTCAGTTTTATAATACCTTCTAAACGTGCATACTCCCGTAAAACGATGTCAATACATTCCTAGCTATTTCTCTTTTTACAGACTACGCGCGCTCATATTGGTAGGAGAAACTACAGACGGTAGACAATTAGACAATCGTTTTCGAAATGGAAAGTTTTGGTCTGCTTTTAACATAGTATATTATTATTGAGCAGTTTATTGCCTACTGCATACCGCCAATGGCCTCGGCACGTGTCGGAGGACACCAAAAATTTGACGGATTATGCGTGCACGTACAGGTGGTGGGTGCCCCTTTAATTTCATTTTTCAAGTGTGAGTCAATTTTGTTGATTATATACTAATGGTTAAACACTATTGTATATACATGTGCTGAGAGTTTAAATATTTGTATGTCCTCCAGAGTATTCAAGGATGTGTCCTCGGTGGACATGCTGTAAATTTTCACGTACTATTTGAAGTTTAAAACAATGTTATGCTGACCAATTATTATTTTTATTTCTCTGAGTTATATGACCAATAAGCGAATTAGCACTTTCAATGTTATCTCAATAAATAATCAGGTCAAACGACGGTGTAATCGTTAGTACAAGTTAGTGCACAACGCTGAGCACACACGACTTAATTCCTATTTTCTTTTTATAAATTGTACTGACACTTAATCGTTTAGAAGAAAAATATGATTTGTTAGATCTGTAGATTTATTTTTGATTTTAAACCCTTGGTGTCCGCACTCCCTAAGAAATAATTATATTCTTATGATTACAACAATCTTTTTATTTTTGTAATGAATATGTCTTTATCACTTGATATTTTCTATTCGACCTTGCTGGGGGAGCGTGTGAAATCGATTTATTTTCGCCGCGTATCCAATCTGTGAATATTAGACCTTGACTTTGAAACTGTTGTGTTTTTTCATAATAATAATTTTATTAGCTGTTTGTATACATGGAACGTCAAAGCTTACAACACAATAAGTATAGTTATTATGGTAGACATATCGATCTAATATTAAAATAATAATATATTTTTATTGAACGTGTACGTTAACGTTATTCCTTACAGTAGTGTTATCAACTAGTAATAGACTATCACTAATAATGTTCAACCACTGGTGTGCTGAAATTCTCAAGTCTGAACGAACAAGAAACTTCGTTACACAACCAGTTTTTAGTATTCCTTTTCCCATTGTCGCCGAAACAATGTTCATTTTCACGAAATAATTGTTGGTCCATTTGTTATACCTCAATGGTGTGCACCTATGTATTATTACGTTTTTAGATGTCGCAAAATGCCTGGAACATTGATTCGTCGGACATTGAAATCTTATTTCACTCAGAAATTATTGTATAATTTGAAGCATTATTAAAATATTATAGTTATGGTTCCTTCCTCCCTCGTATGTTGATAACATTAATGTAAAAAATATGATTACTATTACTAAAAACACAATTTTCTTAAATGTTCTCTTTGTATTTGGAACCGATTTGATACCTACTATGAAACACTCTCAAGAAATAATATAATACTAAAAGGCGTGACAACTAATATAAAATTGCATCATGTATATTTTTTTAAATGCTGTAAATATTGAGATTGATAATCATTAAGTTACTTAACTATGTGTAAAATCATTTGATGGTGTAATTTCCTTTTAATACCTTTTTATAATTATATTTAAATTTTGTTTCATTATACCCCATAAATACATCGATATGCTAATTATATAAGTATCGTGATATCGTTGTTAACTATATCATGGTTAACGTTAAAAGTTCTTACCCGCCAATACAATTTTTATATTACCGTTAATCGATGTTGTTGGTAAAAAACAGTTTTTAAAACGTATATATTGTAAAAAACAAACGCAATGTGTACACATAATTTTTAAGTGTATTGCCAATACTAATTTTATAAGAAAATCATAATGCAATAAAACTGGCTTTAAAACTCTCAAAACAAAAATGATCTCAGATTTAAATGATGATATTAATATTAGTTGATTTGTCGGTAAATCCTAAACTCGAAGACTAGGACTTTGTTTTTGAGCCATGCATTTAATGTGTTGATTTTTCTGTGATCAAAGTGTTTGACTGTTAATCTACAAGAAAGTTTCTTAATTATTGATTTAAGATTAAATGATTTATAATTGTAATACATTGTAATAGTGAAGTAATATATGTTTCATCTATATTTTTCGGATATATATATATATAAAAAAAAAACATTTTTGAACTTTGATTTTATCTTACGAATTATCTATACCCCAAATCGAAGAAAACTTCTTCGTCTAGAATTTATTGATTGTATTAGATTAATAATGCAACCTAATCTCACGAAAAGGTTTAATGCAATTTTCCTTCTCTAAAACATCTTACTTATAGTTATAATGTATTAACGCCAAATTTTCCTTTTTCGGCAATGGCAAAGTAAAACCAAAATTGAAAGAAAAAAAAATTTGAATATTCTTTTAAATACTTTTGCCATGTTATTGAAAACATTGTTAATAGTTTGTTTTTTCTAATATTTTTACAGACTGAAGGGCACCAGTGGCAGTGCTCTGGGTAGTGCGAGCAGCACAATAGTAGGCACCAGCGGAAATCTAGGCGCGGCAGCAGCCGCTGCTGTGCTGAGCGGCGGTAGCAGTCGCGTAACATCGTCGGGCGTTGAGCTCAGAGAGCTCAGGCGCCACAATTACAAGGCTTCCGTATCAGTGCTTTCGCACCTGAACAAAGGCAACGCCGCGTCGCCGTACGTTAGCATCGGGGGAGGACACCGACAACGGACCAGAGCCCATCGGGCCATGAACATGGGCCAGAAAATATCTAGTAAGTATAACCGCGCGCACCGAACAACTCAACTGCACCAGGGATAGCCGTGCACGAACAATGCATACCCCGTAAGAACTACCAGCATCCCTAAACATGTTACTGAACTATATTTATGTTTGTATATGTATAACACTTCAGCCGTATTGTATGCTGTGCGGTAGATATGAGAACTTCCTCTCCTTCTGTTTTGTGCAAGTCATAGGGGGGGGGGGGTAGTGATTACGACTAACTCTCCCCCTTCCACCCGCCGCTGCGCCTGTCCATGCGCGCCACATAGTGGTGGCAATAACGGCGTAGGATCGATGCGTTTTTCGTTAAAAGCGTTTCCATTGTTCCGTCTCGTCTGTCCCTGGCTGATGTAATTACAAGCTACTATCAGCTTTTCGAAATATTTTTATTTTTTTCATCACATTAATTGCTGCATACATCTAATAAAAAAAAAAAAAAGGATAAATGGACGTTATTTTTGGTATGACTGCTAATTTTGCCCATTTGTCATGTTGTCACTCGTACTAATACATATATTCATTCAGTGAAATCGTTATACAATTGATCGAAAATTAGATGTAATACAGAATATTATATTTATATCTACTACGATCGTAATCGCATGCTTTGCATAGAAAATATCGGAATTCGTGGGAAAAATTCAAGTTTGGTTAAATTAACATAATTAAACGCGTCTATTGTTAAATAGTGAAATACAACGAAGTGATCTAAATCTAGTGCTCAACGAATACAAAGAATGGCGTGTTATATAACATGGATATTATTTTCGGATATCGTAGTCCTTTATTACCATAAATTATAATGTTGCAGATTATATTGTACTTACTGTTCGAGTTTTAAAAAAATTTGTGTACCAATTTCAATGTTTCCACGAAAAAATCGTTTATCAAATCCCAGGGATGTGGAGCGGTCTATGGCGCACAATCGTCCTTTCGCCCTTCTCCCACCCACCAATAAAATCCGGTCGGGACATGGTATAATGGTCGATGCCGTCACCGTTACATTTTTCAAATCTATTTGTCCTGTTGCCACTCATATGGTCTTTAATAGTGATGTGTGTGTGTGTGTGTGTGTGTGTGTGTGTGTGTGTGTGTGTGTGT
>NW_020272895.1:915778-921841 GCF_003268045.1 Sipha flava
GTGTGTGTGTGTGTGTGTGTGTGTGTGTGTGTGTGTGTGTGTGTGTAGTTTGTACCGTCGTTTTGTCGGACATTCAGTGTTTTCAACGAAGTGGATTCGATAACATTACACTCAGATGTAAAATATTATTTATTGTTGTCTAAATTTCTATAAATATACATAGGTTTAAAGTTGGGCGTCCTATTGAGCTATTGGATTAGTATCGAAAAACACGTTTTCTTATCTCCAGCATATCAGTCAACGTTTAAATCTCCATCATCACTTGTACTCGCACCCATTAGTTCTGCGCCAGGCGTTGAATAACCCACGATAAAGTGTTAAAATTATCAACCACGACTATTTTATTCAATATAAAAGATTTTCATATAGTATAGTTGTAATTCTTTTGAATTCAATTTTTCATAGATTTGTTAAAAAAATAATAGTGTTTATATTATTGTTTTCGTTTCAAATTATATGATTGTAGTATTGCAATTTTTGTATAATATAATACTATGACTAATAGAACAGTATCTTTAAATAAAGAGCTGAGTGTGGTATCGATCTGTGATAGTGGTAACATGTTGACGAGTAAAAGTAAGTAAAACCCCCTTAAAAAGGAATCTTTTTTTTATTTTTTTGTGGATCATTGAATGGTCTTTACTTAAATTATCTCGCGCGCTAGTCTTTACTTCTCATACCCAACTATAAACCAAAAAAATAAATTGTTAATTGATCATTATGTGTTTCAGGTGGAGTTAAAACTGTTAGTCGCGAAAGTGCGCAACCATACAAACCTGTAGTACCTAGAGAGTTGGCCCAGGATTTTGCCCGTCCGGCCAGATTAGATATATTATTAGATATGCCGCCAGTTTCCAGAGAAACGCAGATCAAACATGCATGGAACGCGGACGATAGGTCTTTAAATATATTTGTTAAGGTAATAAATTGTGCCAAATTCATAAAATAATTTAATTTTAATTGTGTCTAAATATATTATAACCCATGGTTTTTTTTGTTGTTTAGGAAGAAGATAAATTGACATTCCATAGGCATCCTGTAGCACAAAGTACGGACTGCATTAGAGGCAAGACTGGATTAACCAAAGGTCTGCATATGTGGGAAGTAAACTGGTCGACCAGGCAACGCGGTACGCATGCAGTGGTCGGAGTTGCCACACAAGATGCACCTCTACATTCGGTCGGTTACCAGAGTTTAGTGGGAAGCAATGACCAGTCATGGGGCTGGGATTTAGGGCGTAACAAATTATACCACGATTCAAAAAGCTATGATGGCATTACTTATCCGGCCTTGCTCAAGCCAGATGAAACATTTATAGTGCCAGATAAATTTTTAGGTATGCGTCTAATTACATCTGTAGCATATGTATGCATGCTACATTGCCATTTTATCACCATTACTTGCTAACTATCTTATTTTATTTACAGTTGTTTTGGACATGGATGAGGGTACTCTATCCTTCGTTGTAGATGGCCAGTATTTGGGTGTAGCGTTTAGAGGCCTTAAGGGGCGGAAATTATTCCCAATTGTCAGTGCTGTCTGGGGGCATTGTGAAATTACTATGAAATACATTGGCGGATTAGATCGTAAGTATTCAACTGTTTATTATTTTAAAAATATCATCAGAAATTCATAGTTAATTAAATACTATTATCTTTTTAGCTGAACCATTACCGCTGATGGACCTATGTAGAAGAGTCATTAGGCAAAGAATTGGTAAACCAAACATAGAAGACCGCATCATGACCTTAGATCTGCCGCAGTCTTTACGTATTTACTTAATATACCGGGACAGAAGATAACAGGTCTAACAGATGCGCTGAAAATATGATCAACAGATCTCAAACGTCGATCCGATTCCTGCCCTACTAATCTGTCATATTCCCAACTCTTGTCAGACAACCATCTCGCCCATCTCCAATCACCCGTAATCTCCTCTACCTCAGGCCAGTAACCGCAATGTTCGCCTAACTAGTCTCCTCCCTCGTGATTCCCTCATCTAAGTTGTATCCCTAGAAGTCCCCTACCCAATCCATGTAAATAATACTCGATGCAACACCCCCCCCTATCCCTATTAAATTACACAAACACAAAACTTTAAGTAACGACTGATGTATCAAGTGTCAAGATAGTTTTTTTTTTTTAATATATTAATTAATTTAAGGTTTAGGAAAAAAAATTAAATATTCTGTACAAAGTCATAAAATTACCCATTTGGTATTATAAGAGGAATAAGCGCAACATGAATACCGCGTATAATTTCCATCTTGTGAATTATATATTATTCTTTTTTTTTTCTAATTATTATTATTAAAATTAATTTCTATCCTGGTTTACTTGTACTATATTATACGCGCGTGTTAAGGACAATGAAATTTTTTTTACCAGTTTTTGACTAATTATTTGTATATAACTACAAGTTACATGTTTTTTTTTCCTCGTCATTGTTTTTATATCACAAATAAATTATGTTTTGTAACTGAAATATTCTTGGTATATTATATTCAAATACTGTTTAATATTATATTTTTTTTTTCTTTTTTTTTTTTTTGTGGAAACAAATCTTTATTCACTTTCTTTATGCGAGTTGAAAATAGTTTTTCATTTATTATTATGATTATTTTTTTTAATTGTTAAATAGAAAAAATAAAAATGTTATTGTTTCGCATAATTTGCGCCCCCTTTTCCCCAAATCAATTTATCAAGATGACACAACTTTATTGTTCTGTTTGAAAAAACAACCCTATGAAAATACATTTAAAAATTTCAAAACAACAAATGTAGACTAATATTTAATTTATGTATGAAACGTTTGTAAATAATTTAATACATTTTGTTTATTTTTATTATTATTTTTTTTTTTTAACGATAAATTTGTTGGTTGACAGCAAAACTCGTTTTGTGATAGATACGACTAAGTAAAATATAATATATATTTTTCTTTTACATTTCAGTTTCTCTTAAAAATAAACCGATTGATATGTAAATAAATTTTTTCTGTGTAACTGTTTGCAACAATAAGTACGAGACAATATTCAGATATATAAAACAATATTTTCTAAGAATAAAATTTCGCATAATGATATTGTTACCATATTATTTAATGTTCAGGTTTTACACAATGTTTTTTTTTTATTTTTTATTTTTAATAAACATTTACTTAGGCACATGTTTTAGTTTAAATTTGTATGCGTTTGTTTAGCCAGTTGGCAGATTTTTGAGTGTTGATTTCTGCAGTTAATATCTTCTTTTTTGATTAAAAGAAAACAAAAACTAAAACAATAATTAGCCTTAAATGTATATTTTGTAAAAGATAATTTCGGAAAATGTGCAAGAGGTTTTTTTTTTTATTATTATTATTATTATTATTATTATTATTATCGATTATATTATACTTGTCAAGAAGTGTTACTGTCAAGTAAACTAATTAATATCAAGAAGTGTGTTTTTTGTTTTATTTGTTGTCTATCTATATACTAACAAAAATTACCTTTTGGCCCTTATAATCATTTTAATATTTTATTAACATTTACCACTGTTATATCAAATGGTGTCTCATTACACATGAGTTACAAAATAGTAACACCTCATTATTTTCCCCTAAAAATAAGTAATTTAAAATCATATATGTAGGATTATTTTAAATTTCACTTAAAATCTGAATTATTGTAAAGAAATTAATTTTATATTTAGATATCAAACATTGTCTTACATAGTAGTGAGCTCAGGTTGTTCATCTGTGTATCTTGAATGCAAGACTGAAACTTTTTATGCTACATTACATATATTTTATTTTCATTCATTTTTTAACAGAGTTTTAGGTTGTTTTAAAAACTGATAGTTCCAAAAAGGTTAGAAAAACGTATAAACATAATCTTTAAATTATGTATTTTGATAATTTTAAAGTTCTTAAGTTCGTATGCTATTCATTGAATTTTACGAAAAATAAAACTATTAAATGGGAATGGATTTTAAATATCGAGATATAAATTGTTAGGGACCCCCCCTCCCGAAAATAAGCCACTGGTATACTCTATAACAGGCATGTTAAACACGTGGCCTGCAGCTAATTTTTTTGTGGTCCGCGAATACCAATATTAATGGACAGAATAAATGTAAAAATAATAGTAAAAAAAATTATAAAATATTAAATTTTTGCTGTAACTAACTTAGATTCTTAAAGAATGGTATATTTGGTATACATTTATATGCCTAATATTCTTATAAACTAATTAAATGAATTTTATTGATGGTTTAGTATGTAAATATAAAATATGTTTAAATGCAGCCCACGTAATAAACTATTCAATATATTTTGAGTTGCCTGTTCTATAGAAACCTCACTGATTTTATAACGTAAAAGTAATGAAGAATAGATAAAAAGAAAACAAAAAATACGTATGAAATATACTTATTTTAAGTGCTACCTGGTCTACCACCAATGTTGGTGCATTTAAATATCGAATTGGGCGTTATAAATGAATAGTGATGTTTTTTAGAATAAAACGGTGTCATAGGCTCTGTGTGAAAAATAAGTAACTGACCGCAGTAAGCCCTCTCATGCGTTTTCTTGCTGTGTCAAATATTACGCAGCTGTGTAAAGGTATGTTTATTTATTTATTTATTTTTATTAAATATAATATGCCGTCTAAACATAGTGTTAGGTACATCTTTTTTCTAAACTTTGTTATTGTAAAAATAAATTGTGATTACTAATACATAAGGATGATAATTTGTATGTTGTTTAACAATATCGCACATGTAAATGTTATCACTATGTTGATGACCTAAAAAACACAAAAATGTATTTATAAATAATAATTTTTATTAGAGATATAGGTGTGTGAAAATGGGTAATGAATTATAATATTAATTAAACAATAGTATACATTAACATTTTTTAAGCATTATATAAAATAAATAAAAAATTATATTAAAAATATGTTCCACAATAATAATATTAAAATTAATTTTACACAAATGTACAAATTTTCTTTAAAATCTAAAATTAGAATACTCTGTATCAAGGGAATATGAAACAAATGTTTTGCTAAGATATATCTGTATAGAATCAAAGGAAAAAAATTGCAAAATTCATCAACATACTCTAACCCTAACTCCTATACCCTAATTCTAGTTATCGCTTAATTTCTGCGATGAATACTGCGATCACGCTCCACGTCATTGTCCAAAAAAAAAAAAAAACAAGTACACGGGATCCAAGGCCAATCGACAACCAGTTAATCGTTCGATTCGATTGCCGCCCATTGGATATCAAAACATAATGCGGCGAAAAGTTAAAAAATAAAAAACGACCCGTTGCGCTCGCACCACGTGCAACGTATTGGTTAGTGTAACTGTGACTGAGTAGACTTGCGTGGTGCGCGGCCGTACACTTATCCGATAATCGAACAATTAACTTTATTACGACGTCGTGTTGTACGATCATCCGTCAGACCTTCGACCCGTTAATTGGGAATAGATGATTTCGTGCACGGGAATGATTGATATAATTGATAAATTAATTATTGCGTTATGATCGCTCGATACACGTTTTGATGCGTGTAATGTTATTGTACTCACAACTGCGGAGTGGAGACGCTTGAGCCTGAAGGTTTTTTTTTTCATTTTTTTATTGCTCAATCCATGCAAAAGGTGAGTAACTACGTCTAGTTAATTAGACGAATTTAATTTGTGACACGAGCAACGTTTACGGGGAATGCACTCTCAGCTGAGCCACCCGATCGTGTAATCATTGGAGTAGGATTACAATACCTAGTAGGAAGACAAATATCTCTGATCAAATTTATTTTGAGTCTTCTGGGTGCGGTTTCTATAGAGTAATTCTGAAGAAAGTTATTTTATTAAAGAGTGAGGATGATATGAGCTAAGACTAAAGGAACATTTGTGTAGTGAGATTTTGCTAACTGATAGAATAGGGGCGTATTTAGACTTTTTTCTAGGGGGGTGGGCTACTCAAATTTTTTCTTTAATTGGTAATATTTAAATCAAGTGAATCCTTAATACTTGTGATTTTTTTTTTTTAATCTAATGCCGGATCCA
>NW_020272895.1:921851-938637 GCF_003268045.1 Sipha flava
TCGCTACCCCTTAAAATACGCCCCTATGATAGAATGTGATGATTTTTAGATCTTTGTAGAAATTGTTATACACCAGAGGACCAAAATAGTTATTGACAAACATATTGATTGAAACTACTAGAGTTTTGGTGTTGATGCCATATGACCAAACTGGACGGATTAAGGATTTGTATAAAATGAGGTTATTAGAGAGAATGAGAAAGAGACTTTAGCTTTAAGGAATAGTGTGAGAAGCTTCGGGAGTTGTCTGTTTTAAGTTTGAATGTTAGGTGTGGACCTCCTAGTGAGTTTTTTATCTAGAATGAGATCGGGGTACCCAACTGAATTTATTGTAGTAATGTTTTCTTCATTTTGCGCAAAAAGAGAGGGAATCAATGCTGTGTAAGATAAAATCACTTGTACTGATTTTGACTCGTTAATTTTAATTTTCCAACTGTTTGATTACGTATTAAACCTGTATCCAGATGGTTTTGTAGCATTTGGATAGCTACTAACCTGGCTACTACAGAATCAAGACGAGAATCTGTTATGAGTGTGTCGTTGGCATAACGTCTAGGAATGTATGAAACGTTTTTGGAATTTCGAGATTAAATACTGAATAGAGAAAATAATTGATGTCTCTACGTCGAGGTACCCCGAATTTGATTGGATATCGTGTGTTGAGTATCTGGAGTTTAGCCGAACAAAGAAGTATGAATTGGATAAGTAAGATTTTATTGATTAGGAATAACCATAATTCAATTTGTGAAAAGGCCGTCATGCCAAACTGGGTCAAAAGTTTGGGCGACGTAAATTGGTATTGCTATTTAAAAAAATCACATATTGTACTGCAAATGCGGACTTAAAAATTATAAACATTTTGAATTTGTCTAAAAGTGTATTTATACACAAATAGCTTGCGAAAAAAAAATCGATTAACTTCAATATAATACAAACGAAAAATGCAGTGTTCCCTAAATTGGTAAACACGCGGTATATTATATTACTTAAATAACTTTTGGCTACAATGCATTTGCGCACATTTACCTATTTTACAACTCGTTTGCACATCGACTGTGTAGACTGTAGATTATATAAATTTGGATTTTCGAAACAACTTTTAGCATTGATTATAGAATAGATAATAAGAATAACTATTATAACTATAATAGTATATAATAATATAAATAAAATAACTATAATAACTATTCATTCATACAACGCTATCTCTCGGGAACTTTTAATATCATAATTTTAGTCCCCGATTTTCCCTATACAATGGCCCATCTATTTATTCTATAATCAATGATTTTAGTAAAGTTTCGATAGGCATAGATCATAGAGTAAGATAGAGGCGGTGTTAGCTATCAAAACCATGTATCACAATTGAATCCAATCCGTCCGTCATTGACCCCAATTGAAGAGTCCAAGTAAGATAATTTTCTCCGTTAGTCGCGCTGTTTTCAATGAAAAATATATACAATAAAACCTCATTAAGACGCTCTCGCTTAATACGCCATCCCGCTTAATACGTGGATTTTTCCCGGTCCCAGGTACTTGTACACTTTTAACATTGAATAAAACCTGTTCCTAATAATAATTTTTTTGTATGTATATTTGATGTTTTTTTTTTATTAATTTTAAATATGTACAACTTATGTTACTGTGTAATACATAACAAATCACATTATAAAAACTTTTCTTATTTATTTTATCTATTATTACATTTAAAACGCTTTTAATAGGCGGGATATCGCCTATAACGCTATCCCGCATAATGCGCGGTTTTACGATTTCCCCTTCGAGAGCGTCTTAACGAGGTTTTACTGTATATACATATCACTTTTCATTTATGAAAACGGCGAAACTAGCGGAGAAAATGATCGTACTTGGATTCTTCATGGGGGCAATGACGGACAGATTAAGATATCTTAATATGTCTTTGGTCGTTATGCGCAAACGAGTTGCAGCGTAACTTTTGTGCTGTCGCTTTTAATAGTGATGCGCTTTTATGCTATTCGTTTTGAATTTATTTTCAGCATTGGCCGCCAAACATCCGACGGGACAACATGTTCCTTCAAAAAAAAAAAAATGGTATTACGATTTGGTCATTATGATTGCAATAACATATGTCTTACTCGGTACGCATGTCACCGATTCATCAATTGATACATAATGCCCGGGTTCTTGAAAACTGTGATCGACAAGAAAAATAATTTAACAAATTTTACAAAGATACCAAAGATTTTCGTCTAATCACAGTTATCTGTATTAAAAATTGTTTAAATATACATAGGTGTGCATAGGTTCAAAGACATACAAATCGAATCAGTTAAGAAAGATTAAAGGATACATAAACAAATGTGTTTTAAAATTACTATTGATAATTTCACGTTAGAAAATACATTTTAGACAATACGATTGAATCGAATATTCAAAGATTTTACTATTATGATTAGTTTTAGAATTAAATGCATCTATAAGCAAATTATCAGAGCTAGTTATGTTTACCTTTGATTATATACTGTACAATTTTCTACTCGATTTTTAGGTTTACAATATTCCATTTTCGTTGCCCATGGCGTTTTCATTTTTTTCTGGTGGGCAATTGTATTTGTAACTTAATTTTTGCACCGTGGTCGTGTTCATTCGTTCTTTCGGAACAGAATAACTGTTTACATGGAAAACATATAAATGTGATTAAATACGATTGTTTAGCAAATATCATAATAGATTTATTAAAGGGTAAACTGTATTAATTCAAATAATAGGGCTAATGTAAAATAATGTCAAGTTTTATAACACGGGAATTACTGATTTTATCAACAAATAAAAGGCGGTTCGGAAAACTTTAAATGGTTTTCGAATATCAAAATGACGTGATGCCATATCATACCAGTCTTTTGGCTTGTAACTTATCACCGGAACGGTGCACACCGGCTGGTACGAACAGTTATTTGTTGTCAACGAATTCATTGGACAATCGTCATACCCACGGAGGTTATTGCGTGGTAATATTTTCTTCTGGCGGTTAATATCGCATGGGATGTAAAAATCGTGAACCATCGTGGTCTCTTTTTTCATAGGCCCTTTGCCTCCCAAACAATGGTCTCTGGGCACGATTTTGTCCACTCTTGGCGAATAATGTATCGGATAGCTCATCTGTAATGCGTAAATAGAATAAAATTTAATTTGCACTGCACGGTTGGGCTGCCTCTTTTGGCGAAAAATCAGTGCTCACCCTGTTAACTGTTAAGCAGTCTATGTTGCCAGCCATGACCAGGTGATCATTTTGTTTGATTGGCTTCTCCCTTGGTCCACAAACGTAACTTGAGAAAGAACAGTTATAAACTGTATTCCTTTCAATTTTCCCTTCGTTTTTTGAATGAATGCTAAAAATGTATAACATTTAAATGAACAACGACTTACAAACACATACACACACATACTCCTGTATAGTACACAGTCGTTTAATATTTGATAAAATAAGTACATACTGATGTGGGCTTACATAGCTTCGGTCTACAGGGCTGAACGTATTTCTTATTGCACTGAAATAATAAACCGTCGTATAATACGCTGCGGCTTGCAAGAATATAATAATAGACAATTTTCATTTATCGTCTTGTATGGACATTCGCTTGCGGCCCTACTAGTCTATAAAGTTTGTGTTTAACACTTACCATTTCTTGTTGATTGCATTTGTCCATTTTATTTGATTATTTTTAGTGGTCTTGAAGTTTTAAAATTTTAAAATTTTTAGCTAAAATTATATGATCTTTAATATCAGGTACGCGAAGAATTGGCTTTGTTTAACTTTCAGTCGTATAGGTTTCTTAGCAACTACTTATTTAATGCATTTTTTTTAAAGAAGTTAATTCAACTAATAGATTACTTCGTAATTACAATATTAAAACAATATTAGATACGTAAACGTTTTCTATATGAATATGAACGTGTCATCGTGGAATGCAGTAGACAACATTCTATCACAATTAAATAATTATTGATTGACATTCAAATTAATTATCATTGAGTATCAGTGGATTATAACAAAAAATTACCCATCTGCATCCCCATTTATATTATTTACCTGACTATGAAAATAATAGATAATAATTTGACAAGGATATGAAGATAAGAAAATGGTGATGTGCGATTTTATGAACCAAATTTGGATTTTGAATATTTCTAAAAAAACTAAAGCCATAATACACTGAATTACAACTTAATAATTATTTCATGTATTGAGGTTAGAGACAGAATATATTTAAGAGGTTATATCCTCCCATACTCCCCTAGTTGCACCTATGACCTGCTTCAATGTAATGTACATCAGCATCGTTCTTTAAGATTTCTAGTATAATTAGGTGCTAAATAGTTTATCTGAATGGGCTGTCCAGTTTAGTTATTATCATAACGTATAATGGTTTTTTAAATTGGAAAATCAGTAGTATTTTATTAATTATTATTGATGTTTTCGCAAACAGTAACTACTCTCGATTATTTTACAAGCATGTAACCAATCTTTATACTCAGTGTACGACCAGAGGTACCATAATCAAGAGGTCACATTGGCTGTAGAACAAACTACCATCAAAAGCCCACAATCGTATATTAAATATATTATTTAATATCAATCATTTGTGTTGATGTTATCGTGATTAACATGTCATTAAATAAAACGAGTAAAATTTTAGAAAAAAACAGTGTGTACTCATAACATTTTTATTCTCGCACGTTTAATTTTTTTTTCGCACATTTCGACTAGTCGATGCACACTCGACCACGTGAATAACAGTTTGTACATACATTTTTCCATCGTCGCCCAGTAAATTTGACACTCGCTCCATTTGCCATCCCATGGGATCTCTTTGTGTAGGTAAGCACATGGTTAATTGCTTAGGTTTGTATTTTTGTGTTGTCATTACTATACTACCACAGCCCGCGACTATTGTCGATACTTAGCTGCACATAGCACATGGGGTAGTAAACTAAACAAAAGGGTAAATAGCGCGCGCAGAAACGCGGCGACGAATCTCATTGTACACGCACGCACACGTCACATAAATCGCATTCAATCAGCTCACGCGTTTCCCACCATACGCACAATTTCCACGGTTATTTCTCGGTACTTCCATCGTGGGTTAAATTGCTGATAATTGTTATGCTATTTACCTATTGCTGCACAATAAACAATATATGATAATACTGGTCGTTGTAATAATTATTATTTTCTATCCCGCGGTAAAATTACTGACATGTTTACCGATACGCAGTACATGGCCTTATATGGCCGAGGGTCGCTTACGAAGGATCATGAAAACCTTACCGTTGTATCCAGGTATACAAATTGATATTACAAATATTATAATAAAATATTAATAGTGTTCAACCGGAAAGGAATAAAATTTAGTCAAATTCGTTGTGACAGTCGAATGCTTACGAGCTGGTTCCCGGGTGAGGCTACACCAGTGATACCCAAAATTTTTCCTCAGTGGGTTACTTTGGTAAAAAATTATCTTCAAGTGGTCCATCAAATATAAAAATTCAAATAATGTTAATATTAATGTAATAATATAAATTTGTTTTACAATATACATGTAGATATTATATATATATTATATTATATATGTACTTAGCTAGCAACGGTTTTGACCAAATCTATATTCTAGAGAGTTCTGCATTTGTTTAAAATAGTAAAGAAATCATTGTTGGATGGTAATTCTGGACCGTAGCCAATTTGTATTGTATCCACGACGATCAACCAGAAAGTGATTCAAATAGTTTTACAGCAACTAAATACATTTTATTAAAACAGATTCGTACTATTTTTTAACACAGAAACAAATTAAGTTAGTTTCCAAAAATCCACCGATGATGAAGGTCTTATATTCAATAGAACATTTTTTTTTTCTGCGTTTTATTGTTCAGACACTGAAGATCGTTAGGGACAATAGCAAATGTCTAAAATATATATACTAGCCGACCCGTCACAGCTTCGCCCGTGATTGGTTGTTTATTTTGCCTTCGGACCATGATATGTAGAATTTTTTATTCAAATATTATTGTTTAATGTGATCGGCAAGTAAATATAAAAAAAGGGTCAATGAAAACGGATTGAAATTTTTCTAGCGTTATAAATGATAAAAATAAATACAGATAAAAAAGAAATAATTTTTTTTTTTGAATAATTTAAGAATATGATTGAAGTTGACGAAGAAAAAAAAAGAAAAAAAAATTAAAATAAGAATTTTATAAGACTTCTGAGTATATGATGTTTTTTGTTATATTTCCTGTTGAAATTAAAATCATAAGGTGATTCGGGTTCCCAGTTCGAGAAAATGCCACGTATAATTGCCCATGTGAAAAGCACTCTGTACGAAGATCTACGCCAACGTACTTGAATGTTTGACCTTGCGCTTTGTTTATGGTAATGGCAAAAGAAACTTTAACCGGGAATTGAAGCCGTTTGAAAGAAAACGGCAAGTCGGAGGGAATCATGGGAATTCTTGGAATAAATGCAATTTCTCCTTTCGCTGGCCCTGTAAGAATTACGGCTTCTATAATATTATTTCGCAACTATTTTATTTGTAATCTTGTACCGTTACATAAGTTCGGTGGTTGAAGATTACGTAATAATGTAATTGGAGCACCAATTTTTAATTTTAGCTTATGAGGAGGAAACCCCGAAGGAGAAAGAGAATTGAGAAATTTTTGTGGATAACGAATAGCATCATCTGTTGATGTAACTGTATCAATAGATAGATATCCACGTGAGTGTCCATCGAATTTTAGAAGGATGATATCATTAATTTCTCCTGCTATGGGGACTTTCTCAAGAAACAACTCAAAGATAACTCAAAAAAACTCAACTCAAAGAGTTGCCTCCGCTAGAGCATTTTTCCATTGCTCGTCATTTTCTAAAAGCCCAAGAGCAAAACAGGTAGCTTTAAAAGTCGCGTGAATGACTCCATCAAAGGCCTTCAAGCTTTCAAATGAAGTAGGACCTTGTACATAATTTAGTAACAATCTTAAATGGAAGCACTCACTTTAATTTTGGTGAATCGTGTAAATTCTACCAATGGCAGTGTCCATTTTTATTCCTGGCCAACCTGGAACATCTTTTCCCCATCTTCTCTTTAACTAGCCTCTGCTATCATCCCAGGTATAATAAGAAGGAACTTCATGATAGAACAGTGTTTTCGCAAAATCATCATGTGAACAGTTCAAAAAATGCAGTTAGTATTGTTTTTCTTGGATTTTCAATAACTTGATGAAGATTATTAGCATTAAAGAAAACACGCTGTCCATTTTCTAGATAATAGCCAAGTGCTGAACTATCGGATCTCTATCATGGATTTCAAAATTGAAAATTCTCCAAAACGCTTCAGAAGTATATATGTATCGACAATTCAAATAATTTGTAATCTCATCGTTTTCACGATTAACAGAAAAAGTAGCTCTATCTGATCCTTTATTAATGTTATAGGCCGGATCGGTTAAACTCGTTAGAGTCCGTCGACACTATGTAACGTTTGTAAGTTCGCACTTCGAATAAAGTAAAGGATTAAAAAATGGTTAAGACTTGTGAACAAATTACTATTATGAGTTCGTTTATTGACCGTTCATGTACTTGGTTACAATACGACTGGTTATACGGACGGCGAGAGGCGTCCGGTTAATCCAAAAATGCTTACTTGCATTACTCCCCACATAAAGGACTAATGCCTACGCGTACATGTTATGTATACATTCATAATAATAGTTATAATAATAATAATAATATATATACTACTCGCTTACAACATTAATATATTTTCATGTGTATTTTATCACTTTAACCGAATGACAGTATTCTACGTTAATATGCGCATTAAAGCACCTATATAGCACTGGACAATACGGTACAACCCAACGGTTGTCAACCACGATTTCTGTTTGACCACGAACTTTTAATATTGCAGTATAATCTCCATCATCTGGTGATCTCCGTCGGTAAGTCGGATAACCATCATCTCCAGTTTGAGTATCCTTGACCAATTTGTGAGTGTATTTCTTACTACATTTTCCATTATTCATACATGGCGATCTAATATTTAACTCGCCGTATGGGCCATGAATCATATTCTTGCATACTATTTCATAAAGTATAGGATCTTTATCTTTGTTTGGTATCTCGGCAGAAATAATTTTATCAATTTCATCTGGCTGAATTTTCACTTGTAACCACAATAGAATGTGGCAGTCTGGCAAACCTCGTTTTTGCCATTCAACACTGTAAACATAACAATTTACATCACCGAAAATATATTTATTTTTTAATACATGCATAAACTTTTTTAGTTTGAGATGAAAAACTCTAGAGATTATATCGTCTCTATCAAACGACTTTTGGTCTTGAAATAATTCATTTTTTATTTCCGGCCATTCCGGGTTGCATGTGAAAGTAATAAATAAATCTGGACGGCTAAATTTACGAACATAAGTCATGGCATCCTGATTTTTTTCATGCATGTAATGTGGGGAGCCAGTAAAAGAGGAGGGAAGAATTACTTGTTGCTCCACGTTATTAGTATTAATATTTGCATTATTGTTAACAGCATCTCGGAGGTGAACATAATCATCCGCATGTAGTTGTTTTTGATGGTTACGAATGAAGTGTAGTCTTTCAGAAATTATTTTTGCCATCATATCTACGGCGAATTGGCTGACTAATGTTTTGTAATAATGTAGATGATTTAGACTTGTTTTTCTAACCATAAACCTATAAGAATAAAATTGCATGCAGGAGACAGTTTTTGTTCGATTTTGGTTATTTTTCTGTAAAATATTAATGTGATAACCGTCTTCGCATCTAGTATACATCAATGGATATTGCAGTGCATCATAAGATCTATTTAATTCGGAAACTCGACTCAAGTATCCACTCCGACCGTACAGAACTATATCTCTGGGACCTTTATCTTCATTAACTAATAATACAGCTACTTCATCGATGGTAGGTGCATTGTATTGATCTCTGTGTTCATCTTGAGGAACTCTTTCAGCATGAATAATTAACTTAAAGTTTTGCAACTCATCAAAAGACCTCGACTCCAGATTAGATCTGAAGCTCTGTATGAGGTGATTATTTTCACGCAAAACTGTTTGCAATGATTCAATGAGACCTCTTTTTAAATTTGGAATCATATTTGTTCGAATAGATATTTGATCCGACTCTGACATAAAATATATTTGTAAAAATTTAGCATTATTTCCAATTTCGGGTAATAAACTACCTATTACATGATGCACTTGACCCTGAATTTTAAAAAAGGGCATGAAGTTCCCTTCAGCTATTTTGTTTGCCCCAAACAATGTCATTTGAAACTTTTAAAACATTTAAAACTGAAAAATATTGTTCTAGAACAAACACATGGAACTGAATTACCGGTATGGATGTTAACAGATATCTAGGAAGTGTGCTCATAATATAATGCATAGTAAAAATAAAAAATAAATTTATCAATTTTCAATGAAAATGTATTCTTTATTTTGGGGTGTTTTGCACCAGGCACTATAACTCTGGATGGTTTGGTGTACATAATCGGTGGCTGTTATCAAATGCATGTCTTATTGAATTCATTTAAACATTTAATTTATACACAAATATGTGGACCGTTTCTAACAAAAAATTGAAAATTGGAAGCTGGTTCAATAAAGCAATTGTATTAAATAGAAACCATAATGCGTTGAATTATCAATTAGTTAGACAATTTTTTCAGAAATATACTTCAACAGTTTCAACTATAGTACCATTTTGGAAAATCATTAGAACCATTAAATTTATTAAATTTTATTAGAATTAAGTGTATCACATAGGTTGAGTGTATCTATAGTTGTTCTACACAAATAAATAATACAGTTAACAATCCAAATTATATTTGTATTTCAATTTGTATAAACTGTACATTTCAGTAATTAACAATGTATACTACTAGAACAAAAAAAAAAAAAACTGTTACTTCAGTCATCAATGTTTATTAAATATATTTGGTAATTCAACTCCTTGCTTAGCTTCGAAGAATGTGTATGATAAAGTTATGTCATTGATATTTTCCATTTTCGGATCTGTAGTATATTCTGGGTCAATAAAAAAAAATACTGGCATATCAACCTAAAAAAAAATTGCAAAGTTAAAATAAAATCTTAACAGTATAAAATAATATATAAATACCTCTTCGTTAGGATTCAACTGTTGTTCTTCAAAACAAAAACATTGAATTTTATTAAAATATTGTCCTGCTTCAAAAGGTACAACATTATATGTGCTAATACCTGTAACTGGCTTATCTAATGGATTCTTAGCAGTATAAAATGCTAATGCTGTTTCACCTGGTGCTACCTAGTTTAAATACAATACATTAATATTTTTTTTTCAAATTAATGAACAAATAAAACCATTCAATCAATAATCAATCTCAATATAAAAATATTGTACAACAAAATCAATAAAATAAGGCTATAAATATTGTATAATGTCAAAATTAGAATAATAATACAATACAAATTATTTAAATGAAATCCAATGCTCAAATATGCAGAAATACAAACAAAAAGATTACAAATTGTATTAAGTACATGGAATAAATAAATGATTATACCGGCTGGGAGTCTAAAAAAGTGGGACATGAAGTCCCTTAAGTTGATCCACAAATTTCAACTTAAAACTCAGTTGGTACCAACTGAGAGGGGGGAGCGTTATAGTACACAAGGCTGGCTCAGAAACAGTGCCCCTTGATGATGAGACTCCTACATCAGCTGCAACGTGATGACTATTAGGACAAATGCTAGAAAGAAAGAAAACAACCAAAGACCTAGTAGAGACTGCGGGATCCAACATGGTTCTTATGTGTCTACTCTAGAAGAGTATGGACTTAGGTTCGGTGATGGTGGTCCTTAAGACAACCAGGTTTTATTGGATTAATTTCTTGTGGTTATGCAACCGCGCCTCTTGAATAACAGCACATATTAATAAAAGAAGCACCAGCATATGGCTCCGGCCAAAATCCAAATTTAGTGTATCTGTTCATTAATTGGTATAATTAAATTACATACAACCTTCAAAGGCCAAAAAGTAATTTCTAGTAAACCTGGGTGTGTACACATTTTTTAATGAGAACCAGATAAAATTATTCTATAATTTATAATAAGTTAAATTATTGATACTTGAGACTAAAACTCTTTAAAATATACTAATTGTAACCAATTTATATAAAAATAAAAAAACATGAGTATTTAAAAAAAAAAAAATTACACTTATGATCCAGCCAGTTTTTGAAAGTGCATTACTTGTAGAGTGCAATTATGTAATATTCTATTACAGTAAGGTTAGGATTTTTTAGCCTGAGACTAGCTCTAGTTCTCGACCGAACTATAAAAAGTAAATGTATTAGGCTTTAACTTTTTACAAGGTTGATTATTCAGTAATTTCATAATAGTTATTTAATTTAATAGAGTTTATTTATGTAAATAGTTTTAAAAAATATTAGTTGTAAAAATATATATCGAACAATTGATATATTAGTATACAAATATTCTAGATCAAAATATTAAGTATAAAATAAAGAAAATGAGATAGGTCAGTATACTTAAACACCAAATAATATCAAATAATATTAAAAGAAAAATTAAAATAAACACATGGTTACATTTTTTCAACAGAAATTTAACATTTGATACAAAAGTCATACATAAAGACTAATTTAAAAATTATTATACTAATTATATTGTACTTCTACATTTGCAATTTATAATATTATTCATTAATATAATAAATTGATCATTTTAATTTCTCCTCCACTTAATCAGAAAATTAATTAATTGTTCGATGTGTAAGTACTTATAAGCATAAGAATATTACTCTGATTTCAGTCTGAAGTGGTTTAAAGCTCCATTGCATACTTGAAGAGGTATCAGCAGTGAAATGAACTTTGATCTCTCTGTTTCTAACAGGCTTCATTGTTTCTACCTTATAATCGTCAACATTATGACTTAGTGTTCCACCATAACTGAATGCCTTGGGTAACAAAAAAATGTTGTTTGAACAGAGTTCGTTCTAATGTATATATTTTATATGCATGTACTCATATGTACTCACCTGACAAAACATTTTGTACAAAGGTACGGCCGCATAACTAAGGCCAACTGTTAGTACTCCCATTGAAGATAAGTAATAGACTGTAGAACGTATTCTCTTTTTTTGTTCGTCATTTGAATTAGTACTGTGCGAATGTTTTGTATGCAAATGGCTTTTTACATATTGCCAAGCACACAAAGGCCGCAATTTGAATATCCTTATGAACATCGTCTTTTATTTGTCCAACAGTCTCAACAATTCTAAAAACATGGTTTTCCTGAGAAATAAAAAGTAAACATTTTTTTTATCAGGTCAAATATTATGATTATTGGTGATAAACACGACGAAAAAATTAATTAATAAAAGTATATTAATTCGCGTACATACTAATAATTGTGGCTTAACAGTATACAATTAAAATCGTTTACACATCATGTTTGATCATCTTGAACAACTATTAAATCATAAGAATCTATCAGATTTCGTCCGATAAAATCTGATTCATAGCATTACACACTACGTTATCAAATATAAATAATAATAATAATAAAATTAATGATAATGGATAATGATATCAGTTAATTGATAAAAGATATTACCTTACTCTGATAAAAAGTAAATAAAAAATAATATATTCCCATCTATAGTCGTGGCCGTAACCACTGAGATAGATAAGAATATAATAAGAAGAAATTTGAAGAATAATTAATAAAAAAATAAAAATACGACGTATCCACTTGGGATAATTTTAAAAATAGTATCCCAGTTGTTGACACTTGAACATTTAATATACCATACCTTTCACGCACACCTATCAATATGATATATTGATATTATCTATAGATAATTAATTAATAATTTTGTACATTATTTGTGAAATTATTCCTATAATTCTTATAATAATTTACTATTAAACAACTAATGACAAAATTGAAATAACCACAAAAAAATACATACAAAATGATATATCACATAAAGATTGTAAAATAAAAAATTATTCGGGTTTCGGGTTAACACCAATATTTTATTATGATTTTGGTTAATTCGGGTGTTTTAAAAAAAAAAAATCATTCGGGTTATATGGGTTTTGGTGTTTGATTTTTTAAGGATTTTCAAGGGTGTTACGGGTTCAAGTTGATTAGGGTGCAAAGCCCTGCTAGTAAATTTTAATTAAATTCAGGTTAAGTTAGTTTATAAATAATTAAATAAAAAAATATAATAAAATTATTATTAATGATACATATTCAAATTATTTAAAATATTTTACAAATAAAAATTAAATTTTGCCTATTATAAATGGTCCGAGGTTCGACAAGACCCTTAACTCTTTAATTTGCTATTAGCCCCGCACCCTGCATGCCATAGTCGTATTCAGTGGTGGAAATAGATTCTTGGAGGCCGGTGTAAAACATTTTCGTGGCGAATTGCTAAGATAGAATTTAAAAAAAAACTAAAAATTTTGTATTTCTCACGTAACATCTTTATTCTTTAATACATATATGATATAGATATTTCCATATACATTGAATATATTTATAAGTAGGTAAATATTGAAATTAAGTTGTGAATATATTTTTTTTGGCTTTGATTTTATGCAAAAGTATTGATCAATGCCGACATATTTTATTTTTTTGCACGTTCGTTTCGAATAGATATCATGTCCAAATCACTTAGACGTGTTTGAGACATAGTTTTTCTGAGGTAGTTTTTTTATTGACTTCAGCTAAAAACACGATCTCTCAGCACTGCTTTAAGCAGGATTCACATACATTCTTTATGATTCACACTACACCGTGTCATGTCTTCTAAAATAATTATCTCTGATTGACTGAACCATATTGTTACATCAAGGTATACTGTATAATAAATCACAAGTTACCTCACTAATCATAAGATACCGTGAAGTTGATTTTCTCCAACTTTTGAGCGTGTGGTTACTGATTTTAATAGTAATAATTTAATATTGTATGATAACAGTATTCATAATAACAAAGAGCTCGGAAGGTGTTGCATTTGCATGATTTTATTGGGCTATTCAATTTATTGTTAAATAACCTTGAAATTATTTTTATGACACTATGAGAAACCTAATGGGAACATTTTGAAAGAAAATTTTAAATTTAAAACTATTTATTTTATTTTATTTTATCTTATATATTTATACATAGAAATTATGTTTAGCTTAGCATAATATACTAACAACATTCGTACTGTTATGTACGAGTATATTTAATAAAATATCTTTATTTATGAACATTTTTGTGTTAAAAAAAAATAAAGTGTATATTTTTGAAGCATATTTGTACTTTTTTAAGCGCATAAATGCATGCATATTTAGTACTTTTTAAGTGCATTAAGTTCGGAGCCCTAATAATAATATAATACATATTGTCTACTATATAATTTAATATTCATCAGTTATTATTTATTGAAACTTATGAAAATATTTTATATCTAATAAAAAAAACTGCGAAAATATGTAATCAAAATTTGATAGCATCACCATAAGACATATATTGATATCACACATTTTCAAAGCACACGGTCTGGTAAAATACACGTCACGGTGAAGTGTGAACCTGGCTTTACATTATAAATTCTACTAATCATTCTATATTTGTGAATTATAGTTATTATTTCTATTTTTTATATATTATTAAAATGTACTGATTGTATTGTCATATTACACTCAATACTCAATACTCAATGAATATTTTATAAGCTTCAAGACAATACGAGAGAGCTGTTTTCTTAATGCAATTGACAAAATTTACGGCTCACCGATTGTTAACAATTATTGCAATTACAAAATGTGATTAAGAGTTTTCTACTGTATTGTTACAATTATAATTGCTTTAACGTAGGTAGCACAATTACATTTCAATTGCTTTTCATTCCACATTTGCTAAATATATATAAACATTTAATTTCACTTATTGAGTCCATAAATAAACATAAATAACATACATATAATGTTATATAATGATTATGAATTTTATACTTCATTAAACTGCGATAAATGTTTTTAACATCAACTATTATGTATTCAAAACTTTTTTTTAACAATTAACAAGTGTTTAATCAAATATTAATCAATAATATAGATAATTTAGCAACATACTAATAGTAAGAATAGATTTAGGGGTGAAGTCAGGAGGTCAGCTAACCCTCAATTAATATTGGCTGACAAAATTGGCCCCTTTAAAACTCTTATATTTTTTAAATGTGCCAACTGTAGGTTGAAGTTAATAATAAACTAAGGCAAATTTCCCAGATATTACCCTTCAAATGACACCATCGGTTTAATTGTATAGTACAGTATAACATTTCTTTACCGGACCCCTTGTAAGACGAAATTCTCCATAAAATAAAATAAATGTTAATAGTTTCAATGATAATTATGAATAAACTTAAAAACGCATATTATATGATCATAATGTGTTTTTTGTTACAAGGTATACATTTATAATTCAGTTTCAGCCCTAATAAGTGGCCTCTTGAAATAGTCTGATCCACATTTTTCGAACTGTGCATCCACCCCTGACAAGTAGCTACATATATTAATCTTGAAGATTCTTACGATTGGGGATAATTATAATTTTATTTGAGTTTTCTGTTTTCGAATAAACAAAACCCTAGCAATTGTCAGTCACAAGTTTCGTAACGATCGGAATAAAATATTCAAGTATAAGAATAATTGGACATTAATGTTGTAAACGATATTGTGTATTAGGCGTTTTGGATTCAATCTAAACGATGGATTTTTCGTGATTACAACATGCCATAAAAATAACGATCTCCTTAATATTGTGGCATACCATTGCAATATCACACTTTTATAATTCATGTAGGTTACGTATTAGGTAATCATCGGGTTGCTTAATGACTCATTAAGAAAAATAATACAATTGTTTTATAAGATATTGAGTATTAAATAGTATTAAACAACTGTTAAATATTGTATACGTGCTTTTAATTATCATTGTAGTACTTGATACCTATTGAATTTGATTTGATTTTGTTTTTTACTCCCCATTATTTATCCCCATTTACCTAAATATATGCAATAGGGACACTAAAATTATTTTAAAACATTTTTTTAAATATTATTGCACATTTTATTAAATACACATTTTATCATTTTATAATAATAAATATTTAATATTTATTATTAATTTAATACTTCATATTATATACATAAAAATCAGTATATAGTTATAGCTGTAATAAATAACAATTAAAATAAATTTAAAATTTAAACTTGAAATATTTTTCTGGACTTCTTATTTGCTAAAGTAAAAATAATGTCTGAAATATTAATTTCTTTGAAAATATTTTCTTCTATTGATATTATAACAGGGGTGGATCTGAAACCTGGTTAAGGGGGGGGGGGGGGTGAATAGGAATATTTATGAGTGATATATAGAGTACAATGAATACTTGACCGTTATTAACCAATTTATTGAAAAATAAGTACAACGCTTAATACAAATAATTAACTAGATATCTTTATTTAAGTACCTATAAAAATTCACTATTCAAAAATATTAATTACAATAATAATTTAACATCTCTTTTTTTTTTTCATTTGCAAACCTATTAATGACTTCTTCTATATTTACAATAATGTCTTTATGTGTGTCATTGGCGGATTTAGGATTTTATCATGGGGGGGGGGGGGGGGTA
>NW_020272895.1:938737-952008 GCF_003268045.1 Sipha flava
CAGGGGGGGGGGGATATACAATATTTTCTTACATAATATGTATAGGTATTATAAGCTTTATTCTACTAAATTTACAAAATAAAATTTAATTTTCTTGATGATTACTCTATGGCTGTATCCCGGGTCATGATATAAGTACGAGTTGTATATCCGTAATCTGATATGAAGTTATATACTAATGTATACTAGTTTACCCTTTTTGGTTACGAAATAATGAAAACGAAATAATAAAAAAAAATAGTTTTTATTTAAATTGTGCATGTAAAAATTAAATTGGTTGCAAAAAATTTTTTTTTAACTCTCGGCCCATGGGGGGGGGATCTATCCCTCATAACCACCCCCGTATATCCGCCACTGATGTGTGTGGTACACGGAGTATTTTAATGTATGATAAGCTATTGATAACACAAATCTACATTTGGTTATCGATGTCTATAGGAATTAAATAAATATAAAAATACGGTTTTCAAATATTCCTATACCTCGGCTTATTTGTATATTATAAAATCAATGGTTATAACTCGGTTGCTGAATCACAACCTCGGTCGTATATAGAACCGTAATCACAAATTTTATTTATTAACATGAAACATCTTATTTATATAAATATATACATAATTTATAGGTATTTATAAAATAATTATATATACCGATATAAAAAATATTAAATAAATCTGTAAAAAAAAAAGCCCAAGGGAGAGGGGGGCGATTCCCTCCAAAGATCCACCCCTGTATTATAGCAACATTTAACAAACAAATTTGAGATATAGTACTAATTTTTAATTATTTTCAGTTATGAAAAACTTTCTATATTTGCCACCATCGCTGATATTGTCAAAAAAAAAAAAATAAAACAAACAATACATAAATCTGAAAAATTTGTCGCTATTAAATAATTGTCTACGATTATAAGTTTTGCTAAGTCAGAATTTAATTTTAAAATTTTACTTTAAAACTAATGATAAAGTTGAATAAAATGATTGACCACCTTGTATCAATTATATTTCTGTTAATTATAAACTATTTAAATGTATTAAATTCAAATAAATTACTATTTACTGACCATATGAAAATATTTCATTATATAAAAATCAATAGTGATTTTTTTTTATTACAAAAAGATTTAAGTTGTTTAGTAAATTAATGTGATATAAATAAATAACCCCATTAAATTAAAAAAAAAAATGCAAAATTATGATATTTTCAAGATCTCGAAACTCATTTCAATACTCCTAAAATATTACAAATCACCCATTACATCTCGTAAATAATTTCTATGATCTTCGTTTAATATTTGAATCAAATATTTCTTCTAATAAACACATCCTACATATTGTCAACGAATTTTCTTCTATTTCAAGCTTTGTTTACTTAACACAGAGATGTGACAAAAAATTATATATGTAGCTCACGCAGGAATTTATTCAACTTAAATTAAACTTAAATTAATAACTTGAATTTATAGTTTTACATAACACGTATTTTAATTTTAAATATATATTTATGATATCAATTTATACAAACGCGATAAAGACCATTATTTAATTACGGAATATCAATTAGATTACGTTCACTATATCTACATAGGTACTCGATCTCAGTGTATAATTGCGTTTTTCATAGATATTCATTACTATGTACTCTTACTATCAGGAGCGGATCCAGAGTCGGGGAACTGTGGGTTAAGCCATTTCAAGAGGCCATTTATTAGGGATGAAACTGAATTAGAAATGAATACCTTGTAAAAAAAAACACAATATGCTCATAAAAGTTTATAAGTATATTAATATTACATTTTATAATTAGTGATACCACCGATAATGACTTATTTACGATTAATTTTATCAGCACAACAAATGTACGGAATAAAATATGATTTACTTAACTTTCTACTAAAACGATATAATTTAAAATATAAATTATGAATTGAAAAATTTTAAATTTTGAATATACATGGCATTCATTTTTCATGTAACTCCGATGGGCCATATGTCCAAGAGTTCAAATTAAAGTCTAAAGAGAAAAAAAAATTTCGAAGAGGCCAATTTTGTTAACAAATTTTATCTGTGGATCAGCTGAACCCCCTGAACCCCTCTAGATCAGCCCCTGCATCAAGACACTGTACGGTGTACATCAATAAATTAATTAATAGTATTTTATACGAATTAAAGCATGCAAATAGCACGTACATTTGTATAATCGCTGATCCGTCAAAACATTTTATCGAGTAGTATTTTTAATGTAATTAAAACGGAACAAAATTAAACGAATAATTAATAGTTATTAACAAATATTTTGACCCTGGCGAACCACATTTAAATAATATCTAAGTGCAAGTCCTAGTATCTTAACAAATCAACCGTGTTTCCGCAGTTTGTCGTGAAAACTCGTTGACACTTGCTATCAACCGTCCCGATCAAAATTGCAGTCGCCCGAAATGATTTCTACGTTAAAAGTATGTACTGGTCAGTAACAATGTACGCGTATGTCGTAGAATCGCATCGATACACCTAGCCGAACACGCCCCGCGTTACCATATTAAAACGCGACCATCGAAAGTCAACGTGGCCGATTGATTACCGACAACCGTTGCCGTTACCGTTTACAGTTATACCTCGAACAATACGCATATCGCATATTTGTGTCCTTCAAAATCCAACAAAACTCAACGCACATTTTCGTGTATCCATAATATTGTTACAGTGTTCGATTTTAGCCTTTCGAAAGGTTTATTCGACATGACAACTAAAAAAATTTCGAAGAGGCCAATTTTGTTAACAAATTTTAACTGTGGATCAGCTGAACCCCCTGAACCTCCCCTAGATCTGTCCCTGCTTACTATCAGTGGCGTACGCAGAATTTTACAATGAGGGAAGGGCTTGAAAATAAATAATTACTCAGTTGTAACAGGCGCATTGGATTAAAAAATAAAATAGTTGATTTTTATTTTTTATTTAAACTAAGCATTAAATAAACAAAAAATATATGAAAAAATATAACAACAACAATAATGGGCAATAAAATACATATTTTTATTTAGTCCAGTCTAATAATTGTAGTCGCTTAGGTGATGTTTTTGAAAATTGTTGTAGAACTTCTAATTCGGTCAGATTTTTTTTTTTATTGATATTTGTTAAAGCTAATCCTAAAGTTAAACGTTCCTCCGTTATGGTTGATTATTTAAATATTAAATACGTTATTAAAATTAAAGGAATGTACAACAAAAAACAGTTTATTTAATTTTTTAAACAACTATAATTTAAAAAAAAGATGTTTCAAAATGTTTCACGGGGCTATTGGTAATTTAAGTAAGTATCTTAAAATGTTTAAAAGATGTATTTGCATGCTATATAATCACTTTTAAACACTGAGAATCGAGAGACCTTTTACTTCATCATGTGTACGAAATAGATATAAATGTTAATGTACGTCTTTATACTTGATATGGTATAAAGACATGTTTTGATAGGCGAATTGTTCTATCGCATCATAGTATCCTACCATTTACAGATCAACTGTCACTTAATTTGTACATTCCTAAGATTTACTAACTAGAGTTAACCACCATAGTTAAATGAAGGGGTTAACTGCCCCATAAGAGTACGTGTTTGACGCCACTGCTGTGGATCACTATTTACTACATAGCATAATTATTATTATTATTATTAGTTTTATAACAAAGAGATTCGTGCCGTATTGTAAAATAAAATAAATAATAATAATAATAATAATTCACAATAATTTTGAATTATTAAAAAAAATACGATTAGTTTAATAGTACATTATATTAGAAAAAAAATAGTTTTTATTAATAATCAACAAAAAATGTGTATTACTTCAGGCCCCTATACGCACCTTCTGATCCCTCTTAGTTACGCCACTGCCAATGTTAGTAAACTGTTTTCAACTACAAAGCGAAAACAGATGGGATTCTTCTTCAACTTGAATTCCACTCATCTGTTAAGTCATGTTAAGTCAAACGTGTGGACATAAACTGGTCAGCGAACATATTCGCCAACAAGATTTAAACCTACGAGTATATAAGCTACATAGGTTTTTCCCAAATCGGTTATATCCTCCTCGAACTGTCGCGAATAATCTGCACTCGAGAAGTAGTGCATTTATCGTGTACATTGTCGCGTATTGCGTAGTCATATAATAACTAAGACATAATAATACAAAGACCACAATTATAAATAAATTAAACTAATAGGCAATACGGAGCTCTAAGAATATCGAAACCGCAAGCATAGATAAGTGAAATGGTTTATATAAACTTTTATGGGAAACTAAAATGTTTTTAATGGAAAATTAAAAATATCTAGTTAATCAAAGTGATAAAAACCACATCCTGGACATGTGTGTCATAATCCGCACACACTCTCACAATCAATAAAGAAATATCATATTTTTATTATCATATATTTATTTTCATATACACACACACACACTTACATATAGCAAATATAAAAGGGACCCGAAAACAAGGGCAAATCAGACGAGTTTTGGCTATGCTGCACTGAGCACCTTTACGTCAGTGTATGTCATGGCCCGGACTTAGAAACATTTCGAACTATTTTTATAAATTAATTGTTAGGACTTAGAATATTTGTTACAGTTTTATTATTCGACTTAGAAATATTTACAATTAAATACATTTAATTGTACTTAGGATAAGTTTCTTTAACAGTTTAATAAATTAACGTATTATAAAAATTCTTAATTTATTTTTCTACATCTACATCCAAGCGTTGACTAAGACATTAGTACTGGAATCAAGGATCAAACGGTTGGCACGCAACAACATTAGTTATATTGTGTCTCACAGTCACGACGATTTTTGCGTTGACCATTTGTCGTAACTGAACTACTCAAGGCCTGTGTGTAAATCAAAATCTTGAGGCCCGTTATCATAATACATTTTTGAGCATTTGACCTTTTGATAAGGCCCTATGCTATAGTATGAGGCTCGGGACGTGTGTGCAGTGCACACTCTGCACACCAGGTTTTTACGTCACTGCTTACGCCGTGTCTAACGTAAATCCGAATCACGTCCGATTTTCATCTAACTACTAGATCGTGATTCGCATTCATTTCAAACGTGAACGCGAAGAAATTTCATTAAACAAACACGTCCGTACGTCCGTACGTTTCCGCGTCCGATGCGATGCAAAAACGAAACGATCTGAAGTAAAAAAAAACTTCGGTGAATGTTAATACAATCCGGATCGGACAAGTTGTTTCATGCAGTGTCGGATTTAGCGTTTAGGTGCCCCTAGGCTTAATCACTCTGCCCTCCCTCCCCTATCACTCTACTGAGGAACCAACAATATTTGGTCTAAATCCTTCTCTTCAAATTTTATTCAGTTTTTTTTATCAACAAAAAAAAAAAAAATATATATATATATATATATATATATATATATATATATATATAAAATATAAAATCTTTAAAATAGAAAACTTCTAAAAATTAAATATTTCATGTCTATTATTTTACTTCAGATACTATTATTACCAGTACAAATGCTTATACAGTCACATAATGGAAATATAAACAGTCAGATATGAAAATACCTATACTCGGATAGTCGGATATTCCCAATAAGTACATAGGTACTAATAAGTTATTAATAATAACTAGTAACTAACTGTAATTATCTTATTACTAGGGAACGGATTTATATGTAATTAAAATACAGAAATATGTACATATATATGTAAGTATAATTTATAAAATATGTGCTAAAAACATCCAAATATGTGGGGAAAAAAAACTTTAAAAAAAAAGTGATTATTATTATTAAATTATCAAAAAGATTTGTTGCATTGAATTATTACAATATCTTGTAAATTATCAAATGCTAAATGTCGCCTATTAGGTATCAAAATATTTTTAAAACGGCTAAATTATCGTTTCACATCAACCGATGTATTAAAAGCATATTTCAAGTGTATACTATCAGAAGGCGATAATTCCAAATTTTTAAAAGGTTGTCTGCCATTCATTATGTCATTGATTGTTTTAAAATCAATATTGCCTGGAATTTTTTTCTGTAACAGCATGAATTTTCTTTTTTACGACATCTATTGGTCCGCTTACGAGTTTTAATCGCTGATTTAACAATTTGCATACTATCATTTGGGGACATATTTTTTATTAATAATTTTGTTAAATTATTTTTAATTAAAATTAAATAATTTTCAATGTTTCATTTTGCATATTATTTTGAGCTTTTCCAATAGCGATAAAAGTTTCTGGATCTAATTTTGAAATAATTTCTTGTATTTTCGTACGAAGAAGACGTATGAATGATGAAATGATAAAAATATGTTTAAAAATAATTAAAAATTATTGAAATATGTAAAAATATGTAATTATACCAAAATATGTAAAAATATGTAAAATAAAAGTATCATCATTTTAATAGGAATGATTTAAATCATAAACATTTCTTATCGAATCTTAAATATCTCGTTTTAATAAAAATATGCATTTACATATAAATCCGTTCCCTACTTATTACAAATGAAATATTTTCAAGTTGTATTAATAATTGTAATATTCTTATTATAGCTTATAGGTACGAATCATATAATGTATATATTAATATACTATTATAAATTTTTAAAATTATTTTTATTCGTGTTTATATGACAAATATAAAAATAAATATACCTAAAAAGTCAATAATAACAATTAATTCTATAAAAAAAGCCGCCTTAGGCTATAAACCTTTTAGCCTGCCCCCTAATCCGCCACTGGTTTCATGTTTGCAGGTTTGTTTCTGATTTCAGACGCACCGTATTTACGTTGGATACGGATTCAATACAATTAACGACATGATTATTATTTTTTATTATGTATATATATATATATATTTATTTTTTAGTATTACGCCGTAATCATGTTAATTTTTGCTCAACGTTCCCTGCGCGCACCGCTCCCACTGTAGTCGTCGGTGGATCAGCCGTACCACGTAGGTAACACGCAGGTCGTTATAACGATTACCAGCCAATATTTTTTTTATCGTCGTCCGCGAACGATAAACAAATAAATATGATCGATACGTTGTTTTCCTCGATCGACGCACGTCACGCAATCGGCACACGTTCAAAATCGCGTCACGGGAAAAAACCCGGACAAACGAAACGGGAAAACCGGTTTCGGCCGCCGCTCTAGGCGCGCGCTTACAAATACGCGAGCCGCGCCAACCACGGTCTCAGTTCTGATCCGGTATCGCTGCACTCGTTCCTGCACGACCATTCCCGCGCCTGACCAGCAACATACGAAGCGCATTTATCGCTCTGCGCGGACAACAATCGTCGATCGTCCACCTCCGCACGGGTATTCGCTACCATGATCAACAGATGTACCGCGGCCACGGTCGCGCTGCTGCTGCTGGTGATGGCCACTGACGACGCGGGCGCGTCCACGTCGTATACGTTGATCGGCAAGAACGCGATCTCGGTGACCGAGTCGACGGTGAAGTGCAAGAACGGCAAGTCGACACCGGTGACGGTGCAGGTGACCGGCGACCTGTACGCCGACTCGGACAAGCGGACCGACTTCAAGGGCACCAAGTGGGCGAACCGCATGGCCGAGATGGACCGGGAGGCGGACGACGAGCGCGGCCACGTGGTGGCGTCCGTGTTCGGCGGTCCCATTGAGCAGTGGAACATGGTGCCGATGCACCGCAGCGTCAACCGTCGCATCACCGCGCAGAGCAGCTTGCTGAACCGCTGGGACGAGTTCGAGAAATGGTCCCGCGACCAGGTGAAGAAGGGCAACGTGCCCGTCCGGTTCACCATACGCATCAGGTACGGGCCGCTGAACGGCTGCAGGCCCATCGGCTTCGACATCAGTGCCACCGCCAAGGGCACGTCCGGTTTCCAGGGCAGTTTCGACAATGGTCCGTACGGGTCGTTCGCCGTTTCCAGTCAACCGTCCAGGCCGAAGAAGAAGAAACCGTAGACGTGATCCCGTTACGCCGCACCCCGTCCAACTACCCACCCCGAATACATCGTTATACTATGCGAGTAATATCGCCCGGCTGTTCGTAGTTAAAATAAATCGCAAACGGTTTTCCATTTGATTTTACGATTCCACAGGATAAACGACTAACAAACGTTACACATATTATTATTATATTATACGTCAAATACAACGTTTTTGTACCCGTTGTTCGACTGAACAATGCCCTTACGGTTATTAATTTTGGTAATATTTAATAAGTTATAAACAATTATTTATCTTTTAAAATGGATTTTTAGTAATCGTGAAGCAAATACAATTTTATATGATATTAAAAATATTTAACTGTATAACGTTTTATTAAATCACGTACATAGAATATATTATAATTTATTTATTGTCATTAACTACATAATAAATACTTTTAAATATTATGCGTTTAAATTATCGGCATGTTTGTGGTATCCAGACCATCAATAACATGATTAGGTTGGTTAATCGGAGTTTTACTCTACCTAAAATCTAAAAAATATTGTCATCAAAAATAAAAATAATAAATAATAAATTGAGTAATTCGTTAAATTCAAACTATAGACTTGTTTTTGTTTCTTTTTCAATTTTTTTTTATCGCGAAAAATCAATAAATTCTTTGTAAATTATCAATGTATCTCAAGACGCGTGCATAGGAATCGTACCTTAATAGTTATGAACGTATACTTTGGTAATATTTTAGTATGCATTGGTATATTTTAATTTGATATATTCATTAATAAGTATTCATCTAAGGAAAACTGAAGAAGTCTGATTGTTTAAAAATAATAATCTCCAATAATTGTGCGTTTAATAAATATCTGAAGATAACGAAATGTTCAACATTTATTTATATTGTTTGAGTTTTAATTGGTCAAGAAGAAAATGTAATTAAACCTATAGTGTGCTGGTTAAATTAATTGAATTCATGAAGATATTGGATCAAAATTTAAAGTTTATTTTTAATTATTGTAATTAATTTTAACGACAGCGTATGTCAAAAAATATTCAAGGTTTTTAGCATTTGATATTTGTGCTTAATTTTTGATAAGAATAGGAGATGATATTTACAAGTCAATAATATTGTAATACGCACGCGCTTTCTGTTGTTTAGTTTTTTTAAGCTACGGACTTTTCTGCCAGTACAAGTTATGCATATAATTTATTTATCATTATTCGGGGCAATATTTCTTATGGTTTGTTGGTCTGGAAGGTCTAAATGAACATGCGGTTAGACTACTAAAAATATTTCAAAGAAATATTGTTAGAATCTGTTTAGGACAAAGTACTTTAGTAGATTCAACTGGAGATAACTTTTAGCTATATAATGTGCTACCATTCGAGATTGTATACAAGAAGGTATATATAACTATATAATAAAAAATTATGAATCAATAATTTTTTGATGTGAAAAATATAAGGAAAAAAAGGGAAGTAAAGGCATTTTATATTAAAATAATTTATTACAAAAAATATCTTGGTCAAAAATGTATTGACTATTTAGGTTTAAATTATATTTCAATTCAATGCCATTTAATATAAAAAAACTCATATTCTCCTCAATTGGGATTTCAATGAATTTTAAAATGACATGCATCAAACAAAAAATTAACTCATGGTTATTTTCACTAATATTTCAAAATTAAATTAAATATCAAGTATGATATTTCATTGACTTTAAGTTGAATAATTTACTATGTATTTTTTTCCTCTTATTATGAAATTTAACTCTACTACCATCTTGTGATAGCATTACGCTTAAAGGAGTTAGATATTGTTTTGTAAACATTTTAAGAGTATGTAAACCATTTTATAATATTATAATATTTTACAATAAAAATATTAAAAAAAAATAATAATATACTATACAGATTCAAATGGGCAAAATTCAAGTATGTTTGAGGAGTATATTTTGGTGAAATTAGTGATTGTATACGTCGAATGTTGAAGAATGACGTAATTGATAATTAAATTGATATTGAAATGGGAACAAAGGCGACTTTTACGCGCAAACGAATTGAGAGCAAATCATGGTTTAAATCGCGTAGCAAAAGCATTACAATTTAATTATACTGACGTTTGGATCGGAAGGTTAGATGGTTAACAATGCGTCCTAGGTTAACGCGATTTAGCGAGCGGGCGGGCACGCGATAAAATTCAAAATAGATTTAATTTATGGAATGTCCTATTTAGATGGTAAACAAGCCGGCGGGCAGGCGATTACAATATTATCGCTCGCGTCTAAACAAATAATTTTGTTTCTGACGTGGGCGACTAGTACTATTTTCGAATACTTCAGTTCAGTTGTTTGTGTATTTTAAGCTGGGTACACACGTTCAGTTTTCAGTTCAAACTTAACTTGAAGTGTGTTCAGATAAGTCGAAGCTCGTGATTCACTACACACGATTTGTATCGTTGAACAGTTAAGTATGGCGACTTCATGATGTCCGACGATTTGGGCATTGTTTTTTTTATTTTTATCACTATATTCTGATGCTTTAACTTTCCATAAACATGGGTTTTTCGGTACAGTTCAATAAATTCGCACAGAATCTTTTGTGGCCAATTTCGAGAGTCCATACTATTATTATAATTTAAAATACTGAAGATAATCATTTACAATAGTTTTATAATTATTTACAATTATTATATCTGTACTTACTCTTCTGATATAATATCTTAATTATATTATTAATAATAGTTGATATACAATGAATAATATCTGAAAGTTTCAATATATCAGGGATGGGCAACTCAAAGTAACTAGCGGGCCACTTTTAAGTATTTGAAAATCTAGCGGGCCGCAGTGCATGGGAGAAAGCAAAAAAAAAAAAGAGGTCCTTCAAATTTACTAATATATATTTTTTTTTTATCTTTATTTATTTATATTTATAATTATTATTTAATGTGATACTTGAGGATGAGGTTTTTTAATAGACAATTTAGTAAAATCCACTTCTATTTCTGTAGTTGAAACTCTTAGTAAATGTCCCAAGGTTTCATCTGTGAAACGATTTCTTTTCTTCGATTTAATATGTTTCGAGTTCGAAAATGTACATTCGCATATGTATGTGGTTCCAAACATAGAAAATATTTTTAATGCGAAATCTCTTAGAATTGGATATTTTTCAACTGGTAATGTTTTCCAAAATGATACATCAATCTCTTTTGCAAATAAAAATGGATCTGTTTATAATTCACATAATTCTAATTGAAGTGAAGGATCTTGCTTTTCAATTTCAACTGACATAGGATTATTAAATAAATTTATTTGAGGACGCATAAGTTCAACTTCTTCAAATCGTCTTTTGAACTCTACAATTAATTCATCAATGTGGTTAATGCAATGTTCAAAATGAAATTCATTATCAAATTCTTGTTTTATAACTTCACAACACGGAAAATGAATTAATTTATTTTCAGCAAATACATTTTTAAACAGTTCCAATTTTTTTCTGAATCCATCTAAAAAGCCTATTATTTGAGATATTGTTTGTTTTATACCTTGTAGTTGTAAATTTAGTTTATTTAAACGCTAATGAACATAGAAATTGTTTATCAACTAATTGATTTTCAAAATAAGTGGTATCAATTGTAATATTTGTTTTAAGAAAATTTAAAATTTCTTTTCTCAAACCAAAAAAACGTTCCAGACACTTTTCTCGACTTAACCAGCGTACATCTCTGTGTGCAATAATAAATCACCATACTCACAATCTAGTTCTTCTAAATATTTAATAAAATTACAGTGGTTCACACTACGGTTGCCTCCTCTAATTAGATTAGTAATTTTATATACTGTATTCATAGTTCCGTGCGGACAGCCGTCGAGTGCGGTCACGTTTTTTTTTTTCGCTGTCTCGTACAACGATATGATTATGATTACTGTTTATCTCGAAACAATTGTCTCAGTCCTACAATAATAGAAGCAAAATCGTACCCAAAGAAAACTTTCAGTTTCCTCTTCACACACAGCCCTTCATCGGAAAAAAGTGAATATTAATATAATAAACTGTAATACTAATTCTATAATACTGTATTTAACCAACTACTAAAATATAGTTTGTTGTGTCTTAACCAAGGCCACGTCCCATACGTTGACCTTTGGACTCAGATAAACATGTCTACTAATAACAAACCTTCAGGTGTACGCACCGTGCCGCCTATAAAAATAATTAAGAACAAAGTCGTCAATAATATAAACACAGATAACAACTCACAGTCGCAATCAGCAGCTAATAAACGTTCTCTACCTTCTTCGCCGACGACCCCCACTAACACCGCTAACTCCGTCGCTACTAATGTTACCAAGAAATCAAAATTCTTTGTCTCTCCAAACCGCTACTCTGTCCTTGCCAATAATGAGACCTACTCCACCAACTCTAACGATAACAATCAAGTTGAAGTCGACACGTAAAGTCAGGGGCCCTTGCATTCTACCACACATACACAAAAGAAACTAGATCTGCCGCCACCGATATTCGTTAAAGGCGTAAACGATTTTTTCGAACTATCCAAAGAACTAGCTGCTATCACTGGCCCAGACAGTTTCAGCTGTAAGTCAACGTTTTCGCATCTTAAACTCCAGCTTGACACCCCTGATAACTATCGTAAAATAATCCACTTTCTGAAAGACAATGATGCAGAGTATCACACGTACCAATTAAAATCTGATAAAGCTTTCAGAGTAGTGTTAAGAAATCTCCATCCATCGACTCCCATTTCCGAAATCTCAGCAGCAATTGAAGAAATTGGTCATTCTGTCAGACAAGTCACCTATATTATCAATCATCAAACCAAAATCCCATTACCACTGTTCTTTGTAGACCTTGAGATCGATGAGAACAATAGTGATATATTTGATGTCACATCCATACTTTACACAAAAATAAAAGACGAAGAGCCACACAAACAACGACGGATTCCCCAGTGTTTAAATTGCCAATCTTATCTTGGTCATACAAAAAGCTATTGCAGCTATAGTCCACGTTGCGTAAAGTGTGGCGGAAATCATCTCTCCACGAACTGTTCCAAGACACGCGAAACTCCTGCCACCTGCGCAATGTGCAATGCCAACCATCCAGCAAACTATAAAGGCTGCACTGTCTATAAAGAACTCCAACAATGACGTCGCCATCCCGTGAGCTCCAATCATGCCCGTCTACAGCATCCACAACAGCCTCAACATCCTCCATTTTTCGACTTTTCATAATTTTACAATTTTTCATCATTTTTTCAATTTTTCAATTTTTATAAATTTTTCAAC
>NW_020272896.1:0-9690 GCF_003268045.1 Sipha flava
GCCGTATATCTATTTTTATTTTTGCATTTTTTTGATATCTTAAAAATATGTTTGTGTGTTTTTTTTTTTTTTAACAGGGTCGTAATATCAATAAGCAAATACAGAATGCTATAGAAAATATATATACAATTTAGTACATGTGGTAAACAATAAAATTACATTCAAAGTGAACATTCGAAATAATTTTAAATTACAAAGAATTAAAAACAATAATATTTAATTTTAATGAGTTTACTATTAAATTGTTGTTTTTAAACTTACAATATTCTGTGTCTTATTATTATAATTATTGTCTTAAAATTTGATAGTTAACATTTATCGGTTTTGTAAAACTCAAAAAATAAAATAAAATGTAATTTAAATGGTAATTTGAAACACTAAATAAAACTATAATAAAGTTTACATATACTAAATTATATATACTATTTTAAAGGAAAAATGTGTGCGATTGATGACTCAAATATTTAAATGTCAAAGGAGTTGCAAAAGTTTTGATTTGAAAGTGTAATCAGTCAAATATTAAAAATAGTACTTTTTTATATATGCACTATAAACAAGTTTAAAAAACACTTAATTATATGTGTATATTGGACATTATAAATATGAAAACGAGAATAAAGAGCAGAATCATAATGAATGATCGGTCCATGTCACCGCCCTCCCCCACCATGAAAACTTAAAAAAAAATGTTATTCAAATATTTTGTACGTAATTTGTATGAATTTATACGACAGTTTTCAGAATTTGTACGACGTTGTTATTAGACTTATATCAAAAATATTGAAGAGGGGCCAGAGACATATGTCCCCGGCCCCCCTAACGTAAATAAATTAGTATTCTTTTTTTAAATTTAGTATAACTCAAGAACTCAATTTGTATGAATTTGTACGACCATTTCCGGAATTCTTACGCCACCCCTCTCCTGTAATATGCGAAAAACCCTTTTTTCCATGTCCCTCGTCCCCCCAAATTTGAAATCTGAAATTTTTCTTCTACAAACATTTTACGCATAATTTTTATGAATTTGTACAATCATTTTCGGAATTTGTACGGCACCGATTTACCCGGAAAATCATTTTTCTATGTGCGGTACGGGGGGAAACGTTTCTCCAGCCTCACTCACGCGGAAAAATAAGTTTTTCCAAACATTTTCTACGTCAATATTTAATATGTGACTAACATGCATTTGTACGACCGTTTCTAGAATTTGTACGTTACTTCCTTTTTCGCATATTACAGAAGAGAGGTTGCCGTAAAAATTCCGGAAACGGTCGTACAAATTCATACAAATTATATGTAAAATGTTTGTGAAAGAAAAAGTTTATATTTCAAATTTAGGGGGGCAGGAGACACGGGAAAAAGGTTTTTCGCATATTACAGGAGAGGAGATGCCGTATAAATTCTAGAAACGGTCGTACAAATGCATGTAAATCACATTTTAAATATTGACGTAGAAAATTTTTGGAAAAAATTATTTTTCCGTGTGGTTGAGGCTGGAATATCGTTTACCCCGCTCCGCATGTAAAAAATTGAGTTTTCCGGGTAAATCGATGCTGTACAAATTTACGGAAATGATCATACAAACTTGGTAGAAGTTTTACCCTGGTAGTAGCAGTAACCACTCAGGGGGAACTCAATTTTTTTTGAAAATGAAAAAGTAAATATAAAAAATAGAAAAAGACAACTTGAATTTTAAATGGACTGTATAATTGAATTATGAAAGAAATAATATATAAACAATAATTAACTGAATAAATCAAATGTGTGGCCCACACGGCGCACAATAAATAATTATTGTATACACAATGCTGGCTCTACATTGGCACAGTAATAATAATAAATTTATAATAATAATGGTAATAATATAATTTGGCCCAACACGGCACACAATAAATATAATATAATCAAAATGTTAGGCCAACACTAAATAATATGCGGCCTACACGACACGCAAAACGATATAATAAATTACAATAATAATGATGTACCTTCGACGGCTAGGCCCGTCGGCCTTTAAATACAAATGAAACAAATATGGTCGACCAATACTCACATGTGACTATGTCGAATGGCTGATTTCATCTACGCGACCGCACCAACCCTGTGATTAAACAATTGCCTACGACGGCACACCGCAGTGTATAAAATAAAAAATAAATCACAGAATTGGTACGTGCGACCACCACCACAAGCACAGTCACCAACGAAAAAACTGCAGTGGTCCACAGCCCTGGAAAATGACACAATGAATGAAAACCACTTTATTCACAACGCAACCGCTGGTAAAACTGAAAAACAATGAGATTAATCGCTGGACAATATCAGATTGCCCCGAACGATACTTTACCAGACGGTCGATTCACAAACGAAAATGACACTATTCAACAATGTGGTTTGAACAAATGACTGCAGACGTACGAAAACTTGAAACGAAATGAAATTTGATGTGCACACCACGAAGACACAAAAACAATTTTGAAAACGTGGAAATAACGACACTTTCATGTGATGATAACAGCGCGATTGCGTACCCGGCCGGTCGCACACGGAGGCTTATCATCGCCGCCGACGAGGGCGGCTGATACGCAACGCACCTCTACGCATCGCACGAAAATGATAACATAAAATGACAAACAAATGAATTGATACAACATAAACAAAACTCATACAAATTATGTGTAAAATGTATACGAAAGAAGAAGTTTAGATTTCAAATTTAGTGGGGCGGGGGACACGGGAAAAAAGGTTTTTCACATATTACAGGAGAGGGGTGGCGTAAAAATTCCAAAAATAGTCGTACAAATTCATACAAATTATGTATAAAAGGTTTGTGAAAGAAAAAGTTTAGATTTCAAATTTGGTGGGGGGGGGGCACGGGAAAAAGAGTTTTTTGCATATTACAGAAGAGGGGGTGGCGTAAAAATTCCGGAAACGGTAGTAAAAATTCATACAAATCGAGTTCTTGAGTTTTACTAAATTTAAAAAAAGAATACTAATTTATGTACGTTTGGGGGGCCGGGGACATGTGTCTCTGGCCCTTCTTCAGTATTTTTGATATAAGTCTAATAACAACGTCGTACAAATTCTGAAAACTATCGTATAAATTCATACAAATTACGTACAAACTATTTGAATACAATTTATTTTAAGTTGTCATGGTGGGAGGGGGGGGGGCGGTGACATGGACGTAATGAATATTGTGTTTTTCATTTACAGCCATATAAGCTTAAAATGTAATGTTTATAACTACTTCGATAATTAACATTCTTACGTTAAGTTTTCAAACGAAATCACCATATAAATTAAATCTTCTTTTAGTTAGTTTCGGTCATGATCTAGACATGCGCGATCACAAATACCTCTCTCATACCGCTTCTTATGTACTTTTTAACTTTTGAACTTGTCCCTTACCTCTCTTATAGGTGGAAATCTATGGAAATTTGAGGAGAGCCGATATTTTGATCGATGTACCGAGCTACAGGAGGCTTTGCTATACATTGCCGTACAAAAAGTCAAACCACGTGGCGATATCTTAGTTTTTGAAGTGTGAGAAAACCTCCTAGCCCATATTACTCATGGATAAGGTAGCATTTTAATGGTAAAAGAATGATTGTAGTGATTGAGTGATCCAGTAGATTTTTGCGAACAAGCAAACGATACATATATTTATTTAAGGATACATTTTGGGTTACATTATTGGAGTTGTAGTAAGGAACCCTAATATTTTTGAAAATATAATATATCCTATGTCACCCGGGGATAGTGTAGCTTCCTAGCGGTAAAAGAATTTTTCAAATCTGTCCAGTAATTTCGTAGTCCATTAAATGCAAACAATCAAATAATTCCTATTTATTATATTATATAGTATATAACCTGGATATTGGCTGCAGCGCCATTTGCTGAGCTGATTTGTGAATTTATAACACCATCCAGGGTATCACCCAAATGCATACAAAAAAATGCATTCGATTAGGTCCAGCCGTTTAGAAAGAGTTCAGTGACATACACATGTACAGTAGAATTAAATATATATATGTATAAATATTGTCAATGTTCAATAGACCCAGAATAAGGATTATATAGATTTATATTTATAAGAAAAAGCATAGTTTTATTAAAAGATCACCGCTTGTATTCAAATTAATTTGATTTTGAGTTACGAAAATAAAACCATTAAAAATATATATGTTCTTGAGATCATCATGTTTATCCACTTCATAAATTAAAAATCAGATCTTGCCGTTTTTGTTATATCTTCGTCTTGTCTGCTGTAGAAATATCACGGATTAATAATGATGACAAAATATAAAACATTATAAATATGTAATTGTAATCCACATAATTTTTTTTTTTTTTTTGCAAGAATAATGGTTTTCAACATTAGCCTTGTCATTTAATTATTCAAATTATTACGACTGTTAAGTGTCCAACGAGCGGTGACTGATCTGATGTTTGATGACCACGACTGGAACTGTCGCGACGTCATTGCCGCCTGCAGATCTGTTTTTCTATGGCTAAAATTTTAAGAACATAATACCTGTCGTTTGATTGCCGAAAGAACACATTAATCATCGTACCGCGCAAGCGTGAACCTGCTATATCAACTATGTAGATTAAATATTTTTAAAATATTCACTCGTCACTCGTGGAAAATCCAGACGAACATTACCTGTAGCTCTATCGTTTAATGTTTTCGAATTAGATCGCTGAATATGTTGAATAAATATCACTGAGTATATTGAACCTTCCCTGTAAACAGTTCAGTTAATCTTAAACCGACAGAGATATAAGAATTTATAAAAATTTAGGTACCACTCTATTGGGATCATGCGCATGCCAGTAAGAATTCAATATGAAAAATGGAAATGTAAAAAAAACTTTTTCCCAAATCATTGTTATATAATAAACTGTAGTCTATGAATTACGCTAATATTTATAAACATTTTAACTATTGATCTTAGTAATTACAATTTAAACTATATTTTATAGTTAATTCAACCATTAAAAATTACTGTTAATTATAGTAATCATTATTATAACAAAAAAACTATATTTATATAGTCGTAATAATTACATCATGTGAGTTATTTTAACTATTAAATAATTATAATTTCTATATTTTATTTGACTATGTTATTTTAGTAATTTTTTTTTTTTTGTAATGTTTATATACGGCGCAATAATAAATTAAGCATATATGTGTGTAAATTGTCATTATGAATAGGCTGCCAATTGTTTTTATTGTTGTACAATATGGTTCACAGAATGGAAACAATTATTATTGTCTTATGAGTAGACACCTTATAACGAACCCAACAAATAATATTTTTTGTTTCCAAATAAAAAAATGTAATTACCCATAAGCATATGTAACATAGGTAATTACTGAAAATATTAACTTTTATATTTTAATTTTTTTAATTTTTTTGATGTTTATTGTCATGTAAACTTCAAATAAATTTAGTACATATCGGTAATTTAGCTGTAGGTGATAGTGTTATGCTTAAATTTACAATATCATCAAGAAGGTTACGTACCTCAAGCACGTAATAATATTCAACAAGTATAAATTTACTAAACTACTAGCCATGAAAGTCATACCGATTACCATCGTTATTTTGTTGTTAGTTTGTTCGATCCAGATAACTAACTCCCTTATTCCTAAAGGTAACAAATAAAATTGTGTAATGTAAAATGTGTAAATACTTGATATCACGTGTGTTTTATAATTATCAGATTTTGAGATATTACATTTTATTTTTTTCATTTGTATAATTTGATTAATATAATTATTAATTAGGTTATTACTGTAACATGAAATGTATACGTGTTTTTGGTCTCTATATTTGTAAAGATTTTTATGAGCCAAATAATTCCAGAAGTTTCGTGTAATAATGTTGATCGAATAATTTATAAGCTACAGGGCTGACGTTAGGGAGGGGGCAGAACGGGGCATTTGTCCAGAATCTCGCTCCATCAAGGTCCTCGCGCCTTAAAATTTTCATTGAAAAATATTTTGTACGAAAATCTCGTAAAATAAAACATGAAATGTGTGGATCGCCTAACGAGTGCGATTTATAGAGAAATCCGTTGGAGTGTAATAAAAAACCAATTATCAATAATATTATATTTTATATGTCATATATACCCCAACAACGACTTGTACGGCACGCCGCAAAGTATGAAAACTGGGATACATAGGGAATTTATTTTATTGCATTTCTTCAATTTAATCAGTCACTACCTGATATTGCATATATTACACGTTATCGCCTTTTATAGCGGCCTACAGGCTATAGGACTATTTTCGGGGGTAAAATAAATTTTTCCCAGGGCCACGCAATTGATAAAGCCGTTCCTGGTAAGCTGCCTACTTAAAAAAAAAATTGGTTTTCATTATTATTTTCATATTGTTTTGTATAAAAATATATCCTTACAATCAATCCGATAAATTATTTCACTCTTACATTGTATTCATAAAACGTAATTATTTTAAGTTTTTTATTTATTATTAAGTTATTGTGATATACGTTTTCATTATCTTTTAATTTGTAAAGTATGTAAAAAAAAAATGAAGAACTATAATATGTCTCAATTATAATTTCAGGTGGTAAAAACACTGGTTAGAGGTAATATGTTCTTTCAATCATACATACACATCTCAAATTATATCCTTAATTTTTCATTAATAATTTATTTCAGGCCAGAAATTAGCATTACCTTTTAGAACAAGTATGTATAATATATTTTCATACATTTATTTAGTTTTAAAAAGAAAAATTCTGACAGATGTGTTAACAAGTAATTTGAATGAGAATGGATTTTTTGAATAATAAAAGTTATTTACTATTAAACTGCACTCAACCATTAGATATAAGTTTTATTTATGACATATCAAATATAACCGGGCATTAATTTTTAAATATGAATACATACAATTAATATTATTTATATTATATGTAAATTTAATTAATTAATTTAGGCGATGTTAATAAATTGGTTCAATATACAATGTATGAAGCAGATATGATTAAATTAGCAGCCTATAATCAATTGAAACGTATTTATCAGGTAATTATTTGTTTTTATTTTATAACCCATGTACTAGAACTAATTAAAATTAATTATTATTATTTATTTTTATGTTTTTATAGTTTTGCAGTAAATTATTTTTATAATTTTTTTTATATTTTATTAAAAATAAATTGATTACAGAATATTAGTCATAATTTTTGAATATACATTTTCTCAATTTCTATCCAAAAAATTAAAAATAAATTTGAATGTAATTATTAAAATGTGTTTGGTGATTCAAGGAACACTTTGAATGCCGATCAATTCTACCATTGGTAAATTGTCATTAATATTAGATTTCAAAATGATAAGTAGTATGAAAAAATAATTAGACATTTCCGAATTCTAAAAAAATCTGATTAATTATACAGGCTTTTAGAATATTATATAAAATACTATGTGCAAGTTTTTTTTTTTTTTAAGTTTATTTATTAATAACGAAGTTATTTCCTTTTTATTCTTCCTTTTTGAAACAATATTGGAAGTCAATATTTGGAACCTCCTCAAGTTGTTTCAGTTTTTGATAAACTATCCACCACATTTTATTTTAATGTTTCAATATCAGTAAATCATTGTTATTTGAGGTCAGTTTTAATTTTTGGAAATAAAAAAAAAAATCACAAAGGGTGAGGTTCGGTGAGTAAGGGGGATATGGTAGGATTGGAATTTGTTAATCAGCTAGAAACTCACGAATTGATAAGATAGAATGAGCATGACTCGTCTCATTCATAAATCTTCAGTGAAAATAGATTGGAATGATACATAAGAAATCTTACACTTAATAGAAATTTCTCTTATTGTCATTTGTCTGATCGAATAATTTTTCGTACTTTTTCCACCATTTCTACATTTCTTGAAGTTGAAGGTTGCCAAGTACGAGGGTCATCGTAATGTCTTCACGACCCTCAATAAATATTTTATGCTATTCAAATATTTTAGATCTACTTATTGCTTCATCTTCAAATGCTTTTTCAAAAGTTTCAGTCGCTGATTTACCGCACTCAACACAAAATTTAATGCAAATTCAGTAATCGAGTTTATTCAACATGACAAAAAACGGCAAACAATATAAAAATATATGAATTCAATGAACTGAATCACATTACTAAAAGTTAATATTTACTCATAGCTTGAATAACATAATTGAGTGTTATCTCTACTTTATTTAATATGTGTAAAATCCAGATTTGGTTATTTTTTGCTTAGATATAATTTTAATCACGGTATATGTTGATTATACCTCGTATTTAAAAAAAAAAAACTGAATAAAATATGTTTAATCCTATAGGAGAAAATACAAGCAGACAAATTAAAAATGTTTGTTCCAATGATGCAGGCTGCTATAGAAGTAATAAAATCTCATGGTGCCAATAATAGTTTACTGGGAATAAGAAGTACTTATTCCGAGGGTGAGTTATTTAATTATAAATTATTTATATTCCTATAGGCTTAAGTGATTGCTTGTTTAAACATTTTTCTAGAAATTTGATATTTAAGATATATGTATATATATATATATATATATATATATATATGTATCTTTGTATTATGTAATAAAATGTAATGATAATTTGTATCTGTACGTAACCCATACAGAGACGAATATAGATAAATATATATATAATTAAATATATTTGAATTTATCGTTAGTATTAGTTTTTTTGGCCTTTTTATAACTATTATTTTTACTGGAACTATTTAAAAAAATTCAAAACTTTAATTTTTTTCAGGAAAGAAGTATGCAGAACACTGTTTGAAAACAATAACTGACCTTAGTACTAAGGCCACATGTTATAAATGGAAAGCTTTATTTATTGAAGCTTCCTTTTTCAGTAATAATATTAAAGCAAATGTAATTGTAAAAGATTCGTTTGCAAGGGCTTATAAGGAAGCTATGATAACATTAAAAAATGATCCAAAATTAATGTACGCGAGGACTAAAGTTTCATGCAAAGTAAATTATGGATGTTATTTAAAATTATTATACTCGATTGTTTTCAAACGGTTTGGTTCCGATTTTGATTCATAGTTTTAAAGATAAGTCAACACTATTTCGTTGATATTTCAGACCAAGTACGGAGTTGTAAAAATGTATTAGGTTATTAAAAATATAGTCAATGAATTAAGTAATCTATGATTCTTGTCTCAACCAAAAATAGTTTATCAATATTTGTAGTAAATTTTTAATGTATATCTACAGGGTGTAATGATCTGTGGTTATATTTACGGTAAGTAAATAAAATAATTTTTGTAGATTAAATTAGCAGTACAAGGAAAAAACATACTTTCCAAATCATTGGTCAATTTATTTTTGGGAAGTACCAGTGACCATCAAGAAGTGAACTGTGTCACAGAACTATTAAAATATGAAGGATCTATTAATAAATATGAATCACATGGTGAAGAATTTTATTATTTATTGGGCCAAGCATTAGAGAAAAGTGGTGATAAAGGAAAAGCTCTGGAATACTTTAAGAAAGGACGTAAATTCCCTATTATTGACCAAAAGGTATTGAATATTCTTGAATTGTTAACATTAATTTTTAAACTGTATTAATATATACTGCAAGTGGTTGATACAAGTTTTGAGAAGATGAAAATGTTTGTAGCAAAAAA